>NC_090321.1:237325645-237628056 GCF_040869045.1 Eurosta solidaginis
TGTTCATGATACTCATGGCTTTCGACGATATACCAGTATCAGGATGCACTTGTTTCAACACTTTATAAATGTAGATGGCATAACTTTCCTTCCTCTTACGCTTCTTCTTCTTGTCGTTTTTAGTAATATTCTTCTGAGCCTTTCCGGCCTTCTTAGCTGCTTTACCACTAGTTTTAGGAGGCATATTTAATTTTCACAAAATCACTTCACTATCACTAACACTTTTTAATATTTTCGAAGTGTTAAAATGCACACCTTTAAGTATATTTTTTCCGACAAACCATTCAAGCTATTCGTAACGATTCGTTAAAAATTGCCGGACATAATTTGATAACATGCGATTGGGGTAGCTCAATGTACAAACGAAAAAGTAAATAAGCGCAGCACAATTTGTGTTTAGGGAATAAAGTGTCCAAGCTATTCAGCTAGTGTGTGTATTTGTGAAAAAGTGTATTAAGTGAAATATATAACAACAATGTCTGGTCGTGGTAAAGGTGGTAAAGTAAAGGGAAAGGGAAAGTCACGTTCAAACCGTGCTGGCCTTCAATTTCCTGTCGGTCGTATTCATCGTTTGTTATGCAAAGGCAATTATGCTGAACGTGTTGTGCCGGTGCTCCAGTATATTTAGCTGCTGTTATGGAATATTTGGCAGCTGAAGTTCTTGAATTGGCTGGTAATGCTGCACGTGATAATAAAAAAACTAGAATTATTCCACGTCATTTACAATTGGCTATTCGTAACGATGAAGAATTGAATAAACTATTGTCTGGAAGTACCATAGCTCAAGGTGGTGGTTTACCAAATATTCAAGCTGTACTTTTGCCAAAGAAGACCGAAAAGAAAGCATAAGTGATGTAATCGTCGATTTATATTCTTACGACGCCAAATTTAAAACCGTCCTTTTCAGGACGACAAAATATATATACAAAGAGATTAATTATATTGTCATATATATGTATTTATCTATTTTAAAACAATTTTTTGAAAGAAAAATTTAAAAGAGCATAAGTTAACTTTTAGAAATTTTTTTTTTTAACGAAATCTGCGTTAACAACTACTTCAATTAATAAAATAGTGTTTGAAAATGTTCATAAAAAAGTTGACTTATATCATTTTCCAGAAAAAAAAAACTGAGCAACATTAAAAAAGCACAGTATGCACGCATACTACATATTGTATGTATATATGTACGAATGTTTGCATGAGCATCTCGACAACGGCGCAAAAAGTTGTGGCTTGTATTCATACGTACCAAAGGTACAAATACACAACCGTACATACATACATACATATGTGTTTAGCAAATAAATGTGTATATACTCGTGAGTAGGTATACACACCATATTAAGGGTAAAACTACAGCTGCTACTATCAAAGATAGTAAGAATACGAATTTTCATTTTATTATTATAAAAATTAATAGTTGCTTCAGTTATTTTTGATCTTTGTTGTTTAAAAAATGTTTGGTCCTGAAAAAGACCGTTTATAATGTTTATTTTTATTAAAATATGGAATTAAGCACGTTCACCACGTATACGTCTAGCCAATTGAATATCTTTTGGCATAATTGTGACACGTTTTGCATGAATGGCACACAAATTTGTATTCTCGAACAAACCAACTAAATATGCTTCACTTGCTTCTTGTAATGCCATCACAGCTGAACTCTGGAAACGTAAATCAGTTTTAAAATCTGGAGCAATTTCACGTACCAAACGTTGGAATGGCAATTTACGAATCAACAGTTCGGTACTCTTCTGATAACGACGAATTTCACGCAAAGCGACTGTACCGGGGCGATAACGATGCGGTTTCTTCACTCCACCAGTTGCCGGCGCACTTTTGCGAGCAGCTTTAGTGGCCAACTGTTTACCACCAGTCGATTTACGAGCTGTTTGCTTTGTACGAGCCATTTCTCACTTTTATTTTTCACAATTCAAAATAAACACTGATCACTGAACACTTCAGTTAATAAACCTAGTGCTGTCAAACATTCTTTTGTCAAACATTTTTTATTTATCATTAATTTCATTAAATACATTTGTTGATATCTTATATTCTATACATTTGTTTCTTAACGTATTAATACTTATCTAAGAGTGCTCATAGCTAAATCTAAGGTTTGATAACAGTATTGTTTTGGAATATTCTTTGAATATTAATTAAGTCAGTATTTATCCAGAGAAAGCTAAAAAAACTGGATTTTAATTTTATATTTATTTATATCTTAAAACTAACTTAAAGCTAACAAGAAAGGATAGACAGAAATATATTTACAAAAGACTTAGATCTAATGAGGTTACAAACATTTTTTATTTAGGTTGAAAATCATTTTGATTGATATTATATACAGAGTTTGCAAGATTCAATGAATTTATTCTTCTGTGATAGAATAGTAATTTCTTATCTATAAACAGAACATTCTTTTCATATAATATTTTTCAGTGAATTGGTGACATAAATCGTCCCTCAAAGGGGAATGTTATGGAGTTTTCTTTCAACAAATATTTATCAGTTAATTTATTCTTGCAATTTTTTAACTTATTTACGCACCTTAAAGCATTTTTCACCATAAATTGATCAATTCTTTGCAATTTACATTTTTTATACAAAGTTTTATTTGAAATATATCATTTAAAATCCTGCCTGAATGGCCTACAACTGGTATTAGTACAAACTCTAAGGATTTGTCTTTCAAATTTACGTAATCTCTCCATTTCAGATTCCAAACCAAATAGGAAATGCGTAAGCTATAATTGGTCTTATTAATTGCTTGTAACAATTGATTTTGATTTTGCCGCTCAAATCCTTTGCTCTTTTTAAAAATGATATGTACATGAAAAATATCTTCTAGGCCTTTGCTAGAATAAAATCTACATGACGAATGAATTTGAAGGTTTCATCGATGATCACACCCAAATATTTAATACTTTTTTCGTATTTTAAAGTTGTATTGCCAATGGTAATGGTTGGTATGTATTGACGTGCCGAGCGATATATTCTCTTTTTTAGGCCTTTGACTGCAGTACAAACACATTTGTTTGGATTAATCTTAAGTTTCCACTTTTTAAAATAATCTGTCAATTTTCTTATATAGTCATTTATCTCCTCACTAGCATTTGCTAAATTGGCTTTCGATGACAATATAAGAATATCGTCAGCATAAACGATTACAGATAGACCCTCGTTGGGATCCGGTAAATCAGCCATGAATATGTTAAACAACACAGGACCTAACAGCGACCCCTGCGGTACTCCTGCCACTATATCTTTATCAATGGAGTTTTCATTTTTATTGTATACGAAAAAAGATCTTCCTGTTAGATAGTCATATATTATTCGGCAGATGTTTTTATTAAATCCGAACATTTTGTACATTTTAAAAACTACTCCTTCAATCCATGTTATATCAAAAGCTTTTTCAAGGTCTAAACTAACTAAGATTGTCGCTTTTTTCTTTTCTAGGTTCGCAGTTACCGTGTCAGATAATATGGTTAGCGCTTGATTAGTGCCTAATCCGCATCGAAAACCAAACTGGAAGTCCTTCAGCGTATCATTATCAAGAATGTGTTCTTTAATTTTATCCAGTAGCAAACCTTCTATTAATTTACTAAGATTTGAAAGTAGTGAGATCGGCCTGTAACTTTTCAGATCGTTTGCACCACATTTTGGCTTTAAAATAGGAATCATTTTTGCACATTTCCATCTTGCAGGAAAGTAGCCCAGATTATAACAATGATTAAAAAGAATCGCCACAAATTTCCAAAATGACGGACAAGTTTTGCGTAATATAAAATTGGGTACTCCATCCTCCCCGCTACTCTTTTTGTTGTTTTTCCTCCATAATAAGAATTCAATTTCCTTATGCGAAATAAACTGTTTATAATCTTCTTTTAGCTCAGATGTATCATTTTCGTTTATGGAAGATAAACCATCTGCAGAGAATGTGTCATTAAAATTAAAAAACGGAATGTATCCTCTAATTCCTTCAATTTCATTAACTACATATTCAGTGTGATGAGTAGAGCCCATATTAACATTTTGATGATGAATTTTTTCGAAACGATCAGCTAATTTATTAATTTTATCAAAATTGGTCTCTAATAAGCACCCACCTTCATCAACTAGAGGAGGTAGGTCGCTATGTCGTTTAATACCACTAAGTTGCTTAACCCTTCTATATGTATGGTTATTCATTTTCATATTTTTAAATAGGTTTGCCCAATACTCATCTTCGTGAATCGTTAGCAACTCTGAAATTATCATGTCCATGTTTCTCCTGATGGCAATCAGGGTACATTTGCGATGAGGCTCTACACACCTAAATATTTGTCTCCTTATTTTTTTCCTTTCTCTAATAAACTGGAGAATATTATTCGGAAGATTGAGATTGCATTTCTTTTTTAGCTCTACTATAGGGACACTCTTTTTAATAGCCTTTTCAAAAGTTTTTTCCAAATTTATTACGCACTCGTCGATTTCTACCACGCTCACATTTCTATCAGCAGGCAGAGAATATTTTTCGAGTTCATAATCCAACATCTTGTTTATTTCTTTCAAATTAGCTCGATCCCAGCAGGGAACGGTTACGGGCGGAACTTTGAGCGGATCATTAGTTATGATTATCATTTCAACCGCATCATGGTCTGAATCATAATCTAAAGTTCTCAGTGAGTTGGAGAAATATTCATGAAATTTTATTGTAACGTAAGCGGATATAAGAAAGTAATCCAAAAAAGAGCTGCTCACAGGACGCGAGGGCAATTTTGTGGGTACAACTTGTAAAAGATGAGGACCATCTAACCAATTGGCTAATTCTCTGCCGCTAAGGTTTGTAAAAGAATCCCCCCAATTAGGATGCCTAGCATTAAGATCACATCCAAGAACTACTTGCTTAGCTGTTACAGCGTCTATTATGTTGCTTAGATCTTCGCTTATTAATTTGCAATTGGGAGGCGTATACATGGCTACTAAAGTCACTTTTTCACCACCTACTAATTCAATTTCAATCGCGATATTTTCTATGCTATTGCATATTGTATTTAACTTAGAGTATTTATAGCACTCCTTTATACAGATAGCAGTGCCTCCTCCGTTATTCTCAGTACGATACTGAGCGACAAAGTTATACCCATCAAATAGTATTTTGTGTCTGATATTGAGTTTATGCTCAGCTATCAGAAGCACATCTGGGTTGTGCCTTTTTAGGAATATGTTAAGAAAATGCCTCCTTTTTTTTGATATTAAAGAGTTTCCGTTTATCAAAATGCATTTTAGGTGTCTAACCATCCAAACGCAATATCAAAAATAGATTAAAAAGTGCTTGTGATTTTTCCTCATCACTGCCCATTGCTTTACAACTTTTGGAAAAGTTTTCTATTTTGGTTAGACACCCAAAAAGTCTTTTCCTAGTAGTCTTTTGCAATCTTCATTGATTGCGTTAAATTTTACATCGAAACCAGATTCCCTAATAGAATTTGGCTGAGTAACGCCACTTAATTTTGCCGCATATGATACACTTTTGTTAATATATGATGTTGCAGCCGATATTGCTGCTGGGTTTGCTGCCTTTTCGATTTTCTTATTACCTTTAGTTCTTAGCCTGTTTATTATTTCTATCCTTTTCGGACATTTTTTATCATTGGCCGTATGGCCTTCTCCTAAACAATTTGCGCATATGACTGGCAGTCCTACGCGCTTCACTACTTGTCCTGAAGATTTGTCGGTGTAAACGAAATTATCTGTATTCAGGTGTTTGGGTGGCACTTGGCAGTTTCCTGGCCCGTGCGACTCACTACATTTGACACACCTAAATGGCATGTTACAGTTACTTGCAACGTGTGAAAACCGTTGACAATTTTTGCATTGAATGGGTGAGCCATTTTTGAAACCCTCAAAACTCACCTTACAATTTAAAATATATTGAATTTTTTTAAATTCAGCTACGTTAGAGTCCCTAGATATTTGGACTAACCAGTTGTATTTTAGCTTTTTCAAATTTATTATCTTTACATTTATATCCAAGTTATTTAGATAGTCTATTACTTCACATCCTTCATATATGTGTGACAACTTTTTGATAATCATAGTGTAGGGTTTAACCTCATTTGGCGTAAATGTATAATAACAAATTTTAATGTAAGTTAGATATTTTTTGATTATATTGTAATCTTCCATGGTTGATGGGCTAACATGGGTAACGTTTTTATTAATTATATTGAAACAAAAATTTTTGTGTCCCAGTAGACCACTAAGCCTTGAGGCTATTTCTTGGATATTAATATTATAACATACAAATATTGGAGGCTTGCTCCTTTTATTATGGTTTTTGATACTCACATTTGTTACTTTTCTTTCTTGTGTTACTGCAGACGTCATTAATTCCGCTGCCACCCTTTCATTGTTCATGTTGTCAATTGTTCCTCTGTTCATGTTGTCCTCATCGTCTCCAATTCCATCAGTGTATTCAACCTCTGTATTAAAATTTATGTCTGTCACTTCCTGATTCGATTGTACTTTAGGCACACTTGCACTAGTCGTTTCATATGCTTTGAGCCGATTTTCCAGCTCGTTAATTTTATTTTCAAATTGTTTATTTAACATCAAAAGTTGTTTGTTGTATTCAACAATTTTAGAAAAATCGGAACTAGAGTCCAAAGATTCATTGTCACAATCGCGATTATTGCGTCGCCTTTTTTCCCGTCGACTCTTCTTCTTCCCAATTTGGGAAGGTTTAGTCGGACTAAAAAAAAAAAAAAAAAGTCGGACTGGATTGTTTTAAATATTGATTTTTTGTCTTATCATCCCCTAAGGGAGCAAAAGAGTTATTAGTGTCCATTTCACTATAGCAAATTCAATTGCATACACTACACCTAGTAGCTATTGTCAGTAATCATTTGCTCTTTACTTTGTACGAGCCATTTATCACTTTTATTTTTCACAATTCAAAATAAACACTGATCACTGAACACTTTACTTAATGAAACCTTTTCCGAAACGAGTTTTGGCCTTATGCTTATAAATGTGAAAATACATATAATAAAATACACAAAAACGTTTCATTTGTCCATTTTTTTAGGGTTGCAATATTGTGCGAGTTAAAATGAGATAGAAATATTTATGGCACATAATGGTAGCTCACTCAATGTTGTGGATTTTTGTATAAATAGCAGCTTCTTTCGGTAACTAAGCTATTAGTTGTGAAGTGGAGTGATCAAGTGAGGTGTTCTTGTGAAAGCTAAAAAAAGTTGAAGAAATGACTGGTCGTGGCAAACGTGGAAAAGATTAGGTAAAGGCCAAATGTCATCGCAAAGTTTTACGTGATAACATCCAAAATATCACAAAGCCAGCTATTCGACGTTTTGCACGTCGTGGTGGCGTAAAACGTATATCTGTTTTAATATATGAAGAAACACGTGGTGTTCTAAAAGTATTTTTGGAAAATGTTATCCGTGATGCAGTCACTTATACTGAACATGCTAAAAGGAAAACAGTTGCAGCTACGGATGTTGTATATGCATTGAAGAGGCAGGGTCGTATATTGTATGGTTTCGGCGGTTAAATTCATTTTTACGGACATATTAAAACAAAATAAATACCCATTCAAACAAACGGTCCTTTTCAGGACCACAATATTTTTTAATAAAGATATCAAAATTTCTGTAATACAATACATAAAAGATTATATGTTATTAAGATGTACATGCATATGTAGTATGTATGTATGACTGTTCGTTTACACTAATGACAACTCATGCAAATGAATATACCCCGACGCAAGCCAAGCGATATAAATATGTGTATAAAAGCTGGCTTATTTTTGAAAATGGCATAAGTTCATTTTTGTAAAAAATAAACTTTATCTGATTTAAGTAGCAAAAGTATCTAAATACATAAAACTATAAAGTATATAACAAAATTTACTTAAGTCGACTTATATCATTCAAAAAAAGGACAAATTCACAGCTGCAAGTATACACATTAAAGTAGCCTTGCTTATACCGATTTAGGCAAACAAAATTTGCCAACGACCATACCACGCTGAATAGCCGAAATTAATCAGAGTCAGCCAGAAGAAATAAAAGCAAATATTGAAATTTTACAACACACAATAAATAAAGTAATACTTAAGTCGACTTATATCATTTAAAAAAAGGACAAATTCACAGCTGCAAGTATACATATTAAAGTAGCCTTGCTTATACCGATTTAGACAAACAAAATTTGCCAACGACCATACCACGCTGAATAGCCGAAATTAAGCAGTGTCAGCCAGAAGAAATAAAAGCAAATATTGAAATTTTACAACACACAATAAATAAAGTAATATTGGGTTTTATCTGGACTATGGGTGGGAGGGTTGGGGGGTAAAGTATTTCCCAAGGGCAGGTTTGATCAGCCAAGTCAAAGATAAATGCACTTGACTAGCATCAATTCCACCCTTAAATATGTATGTACATATCTACATACATATGTATGTAAGCATAAGCATGGTGGTTGAAATCAAAACAAATCCAATTCATACGCATAGCTGGTTGATATTCAAAGTTCAAACGAGCTGATCTCTATTCATACATACATACATACATATATACGCGCGCGCGTATACAAAACTTCGTCCAACAACTTCTTCTCATACCTATGCTGTCCAAAATTCTAAAAGGTCCTAAGCCATATATTCATACATATATTTGTATGTATATATATACAAAAACAAAACATTATTTGCACCGCCGCAGAAGACACTCGCAGATCAAAAGCAATCATCTGAAAATACAAAAACAATAACATACAAATGGATATATATTCATTGGCGACAGCCAGACTGCTCTATCCAAAATAGTCATCCATTTATAACTCCCTTTGCAAATGCCATCAGAAAAGTTTTCTTCTCAAATTTTAACAAAAATGCGAAAATCAAGCAAATTTGTTGAAGTGAAAAGTGGCAACATAGCTCTTTTTCTGAGACACCGAGCTGAAATGTGACAACACAGCTCTTTAAAGTTTTACAATTTTTGGTCTCGAACAAAGTTAGGGGTATTCACTCTATGCGCAAGTGTAAGTTGCACATTTGGGCTTTGTTAAGAAACATTTTTTTGTTTTGTTAATTTTTCTGCAATTTATTGATTCCAAATGCTTTTGCTTATAAAGACATCTACAAATATGCTCATTATACACAACAGTGAAAAATGTATTGACTAAATGTGAAAAATTGTGTATGAATACTCCTCCTCTAGGTGTATTTCACAAATATGTTGACCGTTTTTGTATTTAAAGTACTTTTTTTTTTTTTTTTTTTATTTTTATATATGGTTGAATTGATCAGTCATTAAGACTAGTGGTCTCGCCCTAAGGTGTGATATAGGTAATTACATTTTTTTCATCATACTTTTGAGAAAAAATTCAAAAACCAAAATTGTTTAATGCTCAGAAAATCTACATATTTATATGATAGCAACATCAAGAACGGAAACTCACAAATCATTGTGCAATATAGTATAATTGTCTTGACATTTTTCCATTAACAGTTTTACACTACATTCATCAATATGCAAAATCTCAAGTTGGCGCTTATGCATGAACACCCTTATGATCATCTACAACTTGCCATTTTTAGATGGGATTTGGCAGTGTTTTTGTAAGGCGCTTATTGGGCCCCTTTATTAATGCATATTATGCTTGTAGTGATACTTTGCTATTAAAGTAATGAGTACTAGATGGAAAAGTAGGAGTGTGGGTAGGTAGGTTTAATTTGTGAAATTGCTGAATGGTAATTCACCACTCCACCTGTTTAAAGAAGAATAATAAAAACCCCTATAATTTCAAAGAAAAATTACAAAATAATGTAAATGTCAGTTGATAGCAAAGTACACATTGGAATACAAATTTCTGACAGATATGAAGTGAATACAATTTTAGGCTCTTGTAGAATTACATGCCGCGATCTCTATGGTCAATTGCATCCCACCATCCATCGCATTTATCCCTCTTTATGTATGATTTGCACTGTCATTTGCCTGGTTTGAGATTTACATATTTGCAGTGAATGTGCTACGCAGCCATGACGGGCCTTTTAAAATCTTGGCCTTCAACTGTCTGCATATTAATCTATTGACCATCGTCGCGGCAAATTGAATTTTGATTTTTGCATTGTCTAGCAAATATCGAGCGCATCCATTCACATATATCTACATACATTTTTGACCATAAATAAAATAATAATTTATGTATTTTATTATTTATGCCAAGCCACATGTATGTAATGTGTTTTTGTTATTTTTTAGCCATATTTTCGAGGATGAAGTTTTGTATGTAATTACAAACGTACGTAGGTACATATGTATATTTGTATAGAAGATCAGATGGTTAGAACATTTGAACATATGTAAATTCATTATGTAGATATGTAGGGCTTGCGTTTGTTTTGATTTGAGCAAACACGCATTTGTACATACATGTTAACATGGCATATGTTAACAATTGCTACAACAATAAATGATTAATAAGCAATAATAAATACAGGTAAAGCGGATATGCAACTCTCGTTGCACAATATTTCACATAAAAGCTCAAGAAGCAATGTCAGCAAAATTAGCTTGAATTTATTTAGAGCGGAAGTTCAATACTTTCCCACAAAATTGCCAGACGCGACGTCAGCAAATTAAAGCTCCAATTCATTTAAACAGGAAGCCCAACATGCGCAACTAAAGTTGGCTAATTCGCGGAATAGCAAAACGCAGCAGCAACGCCAGCGGAGTCGGCCAATTAATTAAGCGTAGTTATAAGTTAATGATTTTTGTAAAGTTAGTTCTACTTTTGATGTGACTCAATAAAGGTCGTAAGACCCTAAAAATATATTTTTTTGGATTTCTCAATAAAATAATCCTTAACTGGCGCCCAACGTGGGGCCTACGGTTGTTCGCGGGTTGTAAAAGTAGTGATTAAATCCTTTAGATTCCGTTCAAAAAAACACTAAACAAAAAACCATGTAAAATCGCGCGAATAAGAAAGCGTGCAACATTCGAGTGGAATACGTTAAGAAAAGGAAACACGAAAGAAGCAACGAAAGCAGCAACCGAGGCCAGAGGATAGAAGCAGCGTATATCGGCCCCCCAGTAGACCGACCAAGGACAAAAAGGAGACGCCCAGTCGTCAGCCGGTACGCGAAGGACCTTCCCCAAAAAATGGAGAAGCTAGCAATGTAAGTTAAGTTTAGAAATAAGTAAGTGAAAAAATTTGTGAAATAAAAATTTTTAAGTAAATGAATAGTAGATTACTAAGGAAATCGTTTGAAAAGTGTAGTTGAAAAAAAATCTTATTTTGAAGTTAAAAGTAAAATGAAAAATTAATTTGAGAAATTTTATTGGATAAACGAAAAATTGCAAAGCAAAATCTGCGAAAAAAGTATTCGCCTTAGAATTAAAATTTTAGGAATAGTAACAAGCCTCTATTGAGAGCTAGATTGATAAAAAGTAAAATAAAAAGAGTGTAGAATTAACACTTTGTGAATAATTAGTGACAACACCGAGAAAATTTTATGATAAAAGTGAATCAATTACCAAAATTTAAATAAGAAGAAGAAAGAAGTGATAAATTTATTCTTGTGAAAAACTTAAAGAAAGGTTTTATACTTTAGATTTTCAATTGGTTCGGTTCATTGAATTTCACTATTAATAAAAGAAATTAATTATATCAAATAAATTTAACAATTGAAATGAATCCAAACAACCTCGTTCGTCCACCAATCTTGAACGCACCCCAAGCTCCAGCTGCACCTTCTGGTCAGCAAGCTCCTCGTAACCCCAATGCGTTTTCAATGGAAGAACTTACAAATATTGTCTCAGGACTTGTCACCAACATCCTGAAAACCGAGGGGCGTAACCTAGTTCAAGCCGCCCTAAATCCTAACGCGAATTTTTCGAACTTTACGGACATTACAATCGATACAAATTTAACCGGTAATGTTTCCGAACTTGACAAAATTCCGGATGTCGTAAGATGTCTTCGGGAATTCTCTGGAAACCCAGGAGAATTCACATCTTGGAGGAAAAGTGTGGACAGAATCCTCCAAATATACGAGCCTCAAAGAGCAACTCCCAAATACTATGGCATACTTAATGTCATACGAAACAAAATTGTGGGCAACGCCGATGTCGCCCTGGAGTCGTACAACACTCCATTAGACGGGCAGGCCATATCAAAATGCCTGACACTCCATTACGCGGACAAGCGCGACCTTGGTACCCTCGAGTACCAAATGACTTCACTCGTACAGGGTAACCTTACGATCCAAGAGTTTTACCAACGGGTATACTCTCATTTGTCCTTAATATTAAATAAACTAGGCTGCATGGAAGTCGGCACAGAAGCCATGCACCTACTAACCCGCACTTATAGGGATAAAGCCCTAGACACTTTTGTCCGTGGCCTCAAAGGAGATCTCCCCAGACTCCTAGGAATGAGAGAACCGGCGGACCTCCCTCAGGCACTCCACCTGTGCCTTAAACTAGAAAATCAGAATTTCAGGTCACATTATGCTCTAAGCAATAATGGCCAAAGTAGAAAGCCGCAAGAATTTCGACCACCTTTGCCTCCTAGAAGGCTAAATAATGAATTCTACCCAGAATTGGCATACATGCCCCAACCCAGGTTGTACGCAACCAACCCATACCAACCACCACAGGTAAGTGGTCAAGGCCAACGTCCACAACCAGCTAATCATTATGGTCAGCAACCAAACTATCCACCACCGAGGCCCTTTCAGAAGCCTCAGCCCCGTCCAGAACCCATGGACATAGACCAGTCGCTGAGAACGCGCAACATAAATTATATGAATAGGCCGCGTCCTAATGACCCAACTAACAAAAGACCCCCTACCGGAAACCCTCCAGCACCAGTTCCCCCAAAGAAAATCCAAAGGAACTTCCATATAGATGCCGACCAACCTGAGGAATATTCCCCTACCATGACAAATGACGATCAGACAAATGCAGATTATTACAACGACGATACTTATACCACTCCTGACAACTGCGAGGAACAACACAAAGACAATTACCTAGACACAACAGACCTACATTTTTTAGGATGAACCACTCTTCGCTGCCTTACTTCCAGTGCAAACTGAAGAGTGGAGAAACTGTAAAATTTTTAATAGATACAGGATCTACAAAAAACTATATACAGCCCTCCATTGTTCCCATTGCTTGGTTCAATAGGTATGTATACTTATCCCCTTTAATCGGTTAACCCAACCACTTTGACGTAGAAATTGAACCGTTAACGATAGAACCTTGTATCAGCTTGTGGATTAATATACACATAAAAACCTATCATATGCAAAAATAAAATCGATTCTATCTTGCTTGGTTCAAGAGATATGGATACTTATCCCTTTTAGTCGGTTAACCCCACCCACTATGACGTAGAAATTGAACCATTAAAGACAGAGCCTTGGATCAGCTTACGGATTAATATACACATAAAAACCTATCATCTTCAAAAACAAAATCGATTATATCTTGCTTGGTTCAATAGATATGTACACTTATCCATTTTAGTCGGTTAACCCCACCCACAATAGATATGGACACTCTTCCCTTTTAGTCAGTTAACCCCATCCACTTTGACGTAGAAATTGAACCGTTAACGATAGAACCTTGTATCAGCTTGTGGATTAATATACACATAAAAACCTATCATCTGCAAAAATAAAATCGCTTCTATCTTGCTTGGTTCAATAGATATGGATACTTATCCCTTTTAGTCGGTTAACCCCACCCACTATGACGTAGAAATTGAACCGTTAGCGATAGAACCTTGGATCAGCTTGTGGATTAATATACACATAAAAATCTACCATCTACCAATCAGAAACGACAAAATTTTTTTTGCAAAATCAATAGAGGGAGACATCGAAATCAAAGAACACACCTATCCACAATCTTTTTAACGCCGATAACAAATTGAAATTTTACCTTCTCCCCACATTAAAATCCTTCCATGGTATCCTCGGAAACGACAGCCTCAAAGAACTCGAAGCTGTGATCCACGTCAAGGATGACTTTATGGAAATAAAAGGAAACACAAGAATTAGGATAAAACAGTTAGCTTCGGGATCAATTAACAAAATTGACCTTAAGGAGGACAACATGTCACCAAGTCAGAAAAGTAAAATCAATAATCTAGTAGAAAAATTTTCTAGTCTCTTCGCGGAACCCAACGATAAACTTACATACACCACTAAAGTCGTAGGCGAAATCAGAACCAATAAAGATACTCCTGTTTATACACGATACTATCCCTACCCCATGTCGCTTAAAAGCGAAGTTGAATCCCAAATAAACAAAATGCTAGACGACGGCATTATTCGACCATCAAGGTCACCTTACAACTCACCCGTTTGGGTGGTAGCGAAAAAGCCTGACTCCCAAGGCAACAAGCAGTATCGAGTCGTTATCGACTATCGCAAGCTTAACGCGATTACTGTAGCAGACCGCTACCCAATACCTCAGATAAATGAAGTATTGTCTCAGCTCGGGAAAAATAAATTTTTTTCCGTGTTAGACCTAAAAAGCGGATTTCATCAAATCCCGCTCAAGGAATCCGATATTGAGAAAACGGCTTTCTCAATCAATAATGGCAAGTACGAGTTCACGAGATTGCCATTCGGACTCAAAAATGCCCCGTCAATATTCCAGCGAACCCTAGATGACATTCTTCGTCATCACATCGGCAAACTATGCTACGTCTATATCGATGACATAGTCGTCTTCAGCAACTCTGAAGAAGAGCACGCTCTCCACTTACAGCAAATTTTTAAAACTCTAGAAGACTCTAACATGAAGATCCAACTCGATAAATGCCATTTTTTCAAGGACTCTGTAGAGTTCCTAGGATTCATTATTTCCTCAAGAGGAATTACAAAAAACCCCGCAAAGGTTGAAGCAATATCAAAAATACCTTACCCAAAAACCATTAAGCAACTTCGCTCATTCTTAGGCCTTTCCGGCTACTACCGCCGCTTCATTAAAGATTACGCCATGTTGGCTAAACCCCTAACGATACTCTTAAGAGGGGAAGAAGGGCGTATATCCAAAAACAAATCAGCTAAAATAAATATCGAACTAAATGAAGAAGGAAAAGATGCTTTCAATAAAATAAAAAAATCTCTTATGTCTGACGATGTCATACTTGCATACCCCGACTTCAGCAAAGATTTCCATTTAACAACCGATGCCTCTAATTATGCGATTGGTGCAGTCCTTTCTCAGGATAAAAAACCTATCGCATTCATTTCAAGAACACTCAACAAAACAGAAGAAGCCTATGCTACAAACGAGAAAGAGTTTTTAGCTATAATATGGGCCCTAAACAATTTCAGGAACTATCTTTACGGCTCAGCAAAAGTAAAAATATTTACAGATCATCAACCCCTCACTCAGGCTCTTAGCAATAAAAACAACAACTCTAAAATGAAACGCTGGAAATCCATTTTAGAGGAATATAATCACGAACTCCACTTCAAACCTGGCACAACTAACGTTGTAGCTGACGCCCTTTCAAGAATGCCACCTGAACCAATTAATTCCTTATCCTCAACTCAACATAGTGACGAGAGTTCATCGGATAATTTAATTCCTCACGTCGAAATCCCAATAAATGTTTTCAAAAATCAGCTATTTCTGAAAGTAGCTGAAACTTCAACGTACCAATTTAAAATAATATTTCCCACTTACCACAGGCACATTTTAGAGGAACCCGACTATAGCCCAGAAATTTTGATAGACCGCCTTAAAAGATACCTCAACCCCTCCGTAGTTAACTGTATTAAAACAGAAGAACGAATTATTGGAAAAATTCAGGAAATATACCCAATCCACTTTAGCAACTATAAGATCAGGTTTACACAACTGCAAGTCCAGGACGTGACAGACGAACAAGAACAGGAAGAAATCAAAACCCACAAAAGAGCTCACAGAAATTGTCGAGAAAATAAAATTCAAATTCTCGAAAATTTCTACTTCCCATCTATGACTACAAAAATTAAAAGAATAATTCAACAATGTTCAACCTGTAAAGAAAATAAATATGATAGACACCCCAGTAAACCAAAATTAGGAGAAACTCCCATACCTCAATTCCCAGGACAAATTTTGCACATCGACATTTACATGACCGACCGAAACATAGTCCTGACAGCAATAGACAAATTTTCAAAATATGCTCAAACCAAAATACTTAAATCCAGAGCAATAGAACACGTTAAGGAACCTCTCCGTGAAATACTTTTTCAATTTGGCGTACCCGAATATGTCATAATAGATAACGAAACATCCCTGAACTCAGCTTCCATAAGATTTTTAATGGAGGACACTTTAAACATACAAGTTTTCAAAACACCGCCTTATACCAGTTCCGTTAACGGTCAAGTGGAACGATTCCACTCGACCCTCACAGAAATAATGCGTTGCTTAAAAGCAGAACGCACCTTCTCTTCATTCGCCGAACTTCTCGACAACTCTGTCTACGAATATAATTATACAATTCACTCAACAACAAAAAAGAAACCAATAGAGGTGTTTTTCGGGAGAACAGTCTCTACTGACCCAAGCGAATTCGAAAGAGCGAGGGAAGAAAACATCTCCGAGTTAAGAAATAAACAGCTTAAAGATCTTTCTTATCATAATAAAACCCGGCATCCCATAAAGATTTTTCACCCAGGAGAAACCGTATATGTGAAAATCAATAAACGGTTAGGTACGAAAATTTCCCCCAAGTTTAGAAAAGAAGTAGTAAAGGAAGACAGAAACTCAACCATTTTAACAGAAACAGGAAAAGTAGTCCATAAAAGCAATATTAGAAATTAAAAATTTACCCTTTCATTTCCAGACTCCTGTTAATTTACTGTGCCACTGCGACAGTAGACATTTACGACTATACGAACTCGCAACTAGTGACGATTAATGACGGACTAGTAAAAATACAGAACGGTGCCTTTAGGCTTATACATATAATTGACCTCAACAAGTACGAACATTTTTTGACAGACATGTACAAATTTATTTCATCGGACATACCTAAGGATAACATCCTGTATCCCACCTTAATACACGAGCTAACCCAATCCCTCCAGATATTAGACACGATCAAACCAATTGAAAAGAAACAAAAGAGATCTATAAACATTTTAGGGACGGCATGGAAATGCATCGCCGGAAGCCCAGATCATGAAGACCTTGAAGTAATAACAAATAATCTTAACGAAATTAACAATAATAATAATAAACAAGTAATTATAAATGAACTTTCAATGAAAAAATTAATAATATTACAAATATAGTAAATAATCTCTTTAATAACATAAGGAAAGATATTTATGTAGAAAACGAAACAATAACCAACTTGCAAAATAGAATAAGATTAATTAAGGAAGAATTGACGAATATTAAATACGCCATACAGTGGGCGAAAAAAGACATATTGAATACACTATTGTTAAATAAAATTGAAATTGAAATTGCTATGGAAAAACTCGAAGATGAGAAAATACCGTTTAAAAATGCGGAAGAGGCACTAGAGATTGCCAATATAAATGTTATTAGTCAAAATATGACAATTTTTTACTTGGTAAAAATACCACTAGTTATTAAAGAAAATTTTCAAAAAATTATTTTAAGACCTGTTGTAAAAGCAGACAACACTATAATTGATATAGAATTCGAAAAAATATTAAGAGGAAAAAAAGAAATTTACGGAATAAAAAAACTTTGCGATAGCTATAAGAAAATAGAAATTTGTAGACAGAATCATTTAGTTGACATAAGTAATAAAACTTGTATGCCTAGGATAATAAGTAGTCTTAATTCAACTTGCACTAAAAGCAACGGCCACCACATTCCCCAAATCGAAGAAATAAAATCCGGTATATTACTCCTTAATGGCTTTAAAGGACAGATATTCACAGACGGCGAGCTTAAGAATATATCAGGAACACAACTTATCAACTTTCATAATTCAACGCTGAAAATTAATAGTCAAACATACATTAACTATGACATAGTACAATTTCCCGCTATCCCAGCAGTCTTGCAACCTGCACCAATCGAAAAGAATCGAATTGAGTTACTCTCCCTCAAGGCTCTAAAAGAGTTACACATAGAGAATATACACAGAATAAATCTTCTTAAAGTAGCAACTATATCCAACAGCTCACTTTCACTTGGAGCAGTTGTGACTACTTTAATTATCATAATAATTTTTTGCAAATTCTGGAAGAAGTCCAAAAACAAGATAGTAATTTCATCAAATCTTGACATTAACCAGATACCTGCACCAAGCATCACTCTAGGTGAGATCAAAGATTTTTCAAACGAGCAGCCCACATACATAAATTTTAATAACTTACCTTATTTTTGACAACGCTCGGGACGAACGTTTTTAAGAGGGGAAGTGTTAACATGGCATATGTTAACAATTGCTACAACAATAAATGATTAATAAGCAATAATAAATACAGGTAAAGCGGATATGCAACTCTCGTTGCACAATATTTCACATAAAAGCTCAAGAAGCAATGTCAGCAAAATTAGCTTGAATTTATTTAGAGCGGAAGTTCAATACTTTCCCACAAAATTGCCAGACGCGACGTCAGCAAATTAAAGCTCCAATTCATTTAAACAGGAAGCCCAACATGCGCAACTAAAGTTGGCTAATTCGCGGAATAGCAAAACGCAGCAGCAACGCCAGCGGAGTCGGCCAATTAATTAAGCGTAGTTATAAGTTAATGATTTTTGTAAAGTTAGTTCTACTTTTGATGTGACTCAATAAAGGTCGTAAGACCCTAAAAATATATTTTTTTGGATTTCTCAATAAAAGAATCCTTAACTTACATATCAGAGAATTATATATATGAATTTGCAGATGTTTTTATCAATCTCGTTATCATGATGCCACTAATATATGTATGTATATAGTGTGTGTTCGTAATTTAATTGTGTGCATATGTAGGTATGTACATATGTATGTATGAATGCAATTATATGAATGTGAAGATGCTCATCAATCTTGTTATCATGATATCTGCATACATATATTTGATAATTTTGAATGTATGTACGTTTGCATATTCATATGGTACATACATACTGACATACTATGTGCTTATGTAGACATTGTTGCACAACGGAACGAAATCGAAAATCGTTTTTTTCTTGTTGGTAAACACAATTTACATGCATATATGTATACATTAGGCCGGGTCGATTTGTGGGGCGGCAAAAAAATCGCCCATTGCTCTGTGAAAATCATATTCTAGGGATCAAAATACGAAAGTTTGCCGAAGGAACCATATCTCTAAAACCAGGGGGGTTCCAGGGGGTGTGCCACTAGCATCGCTGGGTCGGGCCTCCAAAACTAGTGGGGTCGGTCATACATTTGGACTCGATTGGAGCACTCTAAATGGGTCAAAGTGGGATTTTTCAAAATTTGCCCCTACCCAAAAGTTCCACCAAAATTGGGGGACACCAGAATTCGTTTTAGAGGCAAAGTTTCTTATTTTGATCCCTAGAATACGAATTTCACAGAGCAGTGAGCGATTTTTAAATCGACCCGCCCTAGTATACATATACATATATCATCGTCAAGAAATGAAAATAATTTTTCGATCACTTTTTGAAATCTTTTTTTTGAATAACTTTGATTATTAAATTTTAAAATTTTATAAAAGCAAGTAAAGGTGTCTAAGTTTGGGTGTAACCGAACTTTATATACTCAGCGTGAGCTTCAATTGTACATTTCATTTCAGATAAATTACTTTTCTACTTTCATACGTGGCACCACCCGTTTAAAAAAAAATGTCTCCCCATTTCCTCTTACAATAAAACTTGATAAGTGAAATATCATTGATTAAAAACTATTTTTTGCCAAGGTGTAGCTTATTATTCTAGCCTACGACCCTTTTAAATTTGTTTTATATCTAAGTTACCGTGGTGTTTAACCGATCCCGTCCATTTTTACTAGACATATTTTCTGCTATAAGGAAAATATGTGTAAACAATTTCATTACGATATGTTAATGTTTCTTCGAGTTTACTTTTGATCTGGTATAAATATTACCAGGTAAAACCATGTACTCTTCTTGGCGGCCATAATGGTTTTTTGATTTTTAAAAAAATTTTAAAATCACTCTCTTAAACTTTGTGGAAATGCCAAACCAAAGTAAACACAAAAAAATTGTTGGTTTGTCATCTTTCACTTTTTTTAAATCCCAAAAAAATTAAATGCTTATGAAATAAGTGAAAAAATATTTCGAAAAGTTTTGAAATCGGTTTTTATTTATATGGCAAAAATATGAGTTACCAATATAATGGATGCCACAACACGTGCTATTTTTGCAAAGGGAAAGAAGAACGAATGTTGGAGACCACCCCATTCATCCTTCTTTACTTGGTTGATACGTCTTTAACCCTTAAATATGCTGAAACTTCACTTTATAAGAGATCAGCAGTCTCAAGTGTCTTCGCTTCTGTGGAAAAAAATTATTTTGGGATGTATTCTTCGGTTTATTTTGGCCCATTTCCTCGCGGTTGGAAGATAAGTTTTTTAATTGGCGATTAACCTTTTGGGAGATGCTGGTCGTTGCGTAATAAGTCACTCCAGCTAACCCAACAGGGGGCACCAAGAGAGATCAAAGTATTCACCCACCTGCTCCGCACCCAGTGGAGATCTTCCCATAACTTGCCCACACCAGCAAAAACGCTGTAGCTCTTCGCAGCCTAGATAAACATCTTCATCCAGTTGGAGTATGAAAGTTCGTGGAGGCTGAATTTACCGGCTGAACGGTCAAAGCCTGCCGCCGTGGTGTAGAGCTAGTGTGTTGGCCTATCCATTAAAAATATTTAAGAAAATTTTTATAAATGGTATTGATTGTCCCTCGGCATACCCTTGGCACCAAAAGTTTTTACTAAATTATATTAACTTTTTACACTATTTATTTGCTTTTTTATTAACTTTTTACACTATTTTAACACAAAAACACAATATTTACTTTTCACTCACGGAGTTTAATCTTCACTGCATTTTACTAAATCTTCGCGGACAGGCACAAAGAGGAATGGCCGAGCCCAAGAATTGGTACATTGGCAAATTTCATACAAAACATAGTCGTTTTCTGCTTTGACAATATGAAGAAAAAAACGTGGGAAAGAAAACTCGTAAAAAAAAAGTAAATATGCCAAAAATTTAAAAATTTTATGTGGGTGCATATAAGCAAACCCCTAATATTAAATGCAGGGAGCGTTCTGGCAAATAATTGTAAATGCAATTTGTGCCAACAAAAATATAAAATCTTAACTATTCAAAATTCCATAATTTCGAGTTAGTGGCGGTCTAACCGAAATGGAACAAAAAAAGCATGTGCGGAAGTGGAACTATAGGCAGAGCACACCGATAAAATCGGTGTACTTTGGATATAGTAACTATCCACAAGAAGAAATGCAAAGAATAACAAGTAAGGAAGGCTAAGTTCGGGTGTAACCGAACATTACATACTCAGCTGAGAGCTTTGGAGACAAAATAAGGGAAAATCACCATGTAGGAAAATGAACTTCGGGTAACCCTGGAATGTGTTTGTATGACATAGGTATGAAATGGAAGGTATTAAAGAGTATTTTAAAAGGAAGTCGGCCATAGTTCTAAAGGTGGACCAGGGGTGACCCTATAATGTGTTTGTACGATATGGGTATCAAATTAAAGGTATTAATGAGGGTTTTAAAAGGAAGTGGCCCTTAGTTGTATATGTGAAGGCGTTTTCGAGATATCGACCAAAATGTGGACCAGGGTGACCCAGAACATCATCTGCCGGGTACCGCTAATTTATTTATATATGTAATACCACGAAAAGTATTCATGAAGATTCCAAGGGCTTTTGGTTGTGCCCTGCAGAACTTTTTCATTTTTTTCAACTTAATATGGTAGGTGTCACACCCATTTTACAAAGTTTTTTCTAAAGTTATTTTTTGCGTCAATAAACCAATAAAATTACCATGTTTCATCCCTTTTTTCATATTTGGTATAGAATTATGTCATTTTTTTCAGTTTTCGTAATTTTCGATTTCGAAAAAGTGGGCGCGGTTATAGTCGGATTTCGGCCATTTTTTGTACCAAGATAAAGTGAGTTCAGATAAATACGTGAACTGAGTTTAGTAAAGATATATCGGTTTTTGCTCAAGTTATCGTGTTGACGGCCGAGCGGAAGGACAGACGGTCGACTGTGTATAAAAACTGGGCGTGGCTTCAACCGATTTCGCCCATTACCGTCATAGAGTCTATGCCTCTACCAAATTTCAGAAGGATTGGTAAATTTTTGTTCGACTTATGGCATTAAAGGTATTCTAGACAAACTAAATGAAAAAGGGCGGAACCACGCCCATTTTGAAATTTTCTTTTATTTTTGTATTTTGTTGCACCATATCATTACTGGAGTTGAATGTTGACATAATTTACTTATATACAGTAAAGATATTTAATTTTTTGTTAAAATTTGACTTTAAAAAAATTTTTTTTTTTAAAGTGGGCGTGTTCTTAATCTGATTTTTCTTATTTATATTTAGCACATATACAGTAATAGTAGTAACGTTCCTGCCAAATTTCATCATGATATCTTCAACGACTGCCAATTTACAGCTTGCAAAAGTTTTAAATTACCTTCTTTTAAAAGTGAGCGGTGCCACGCCCAGTATCCAAAATTTTACTAATTTTCAATTCTGCGTCATAAGGTCATCCCACCTACCAAGTTTTATCGCTTTATCCGTCTTTGGAAATGATTTATCGCTTTTTTTCGGTTTTTCCAAATTTTCGATATCGAAAAAGTGGGCGTGGTTATAGTCCGATATCGTTCATTTTAAATAGCGATCTGAGATGAGTGCCCAGGAACCTACATACCAAATTTCATCAAGGTACCTCAAAATTTACTCAAGTTATCGTGTTAACGGACAGACGGACGGACGGACGGACGGACAAGGCTCAATCAAATTTCTTTTCGATACTGATGATTTTGATATATGGAAGTCTATATCTATCTCGATTCCTTTATACCTGTACAACCAACCGTTATCCAATCAAAGTTAATATACACTGTGAGCTCTGCCTATGTCGCTTTTACGCTTCTTTGTATGCTAGCTTCTCATCCGGGTGATGCTGATAGAAATTAATTTGTTGAGCTGGTTGGAGGATGGAGATAGTGTTGTTATGGTTGTCGTTGTAGTGGCAATATATTGCCGGTATCAAAATATGTGTCCGCCAATAAAAGTGTTGTTGTTACCACCGTCCGTGTCACAGGTGGAAATTGTGGTTGCCAGCAATGCATATACCTAGCTATTGTTGATGTGGTCAGCATTGCGCCGCCGATGGAAACAAAAATGTGGTGTTGTTGCAGACGTTGGGTGCCGTCGGGAAGCGAATGTGTGTAGTTTTGTAGCGTGGTGCGCCGTCGGAAAACTCAAATGTGTGTATTGTTGGTGAAAGCGAATGGCAGTTTGTGTGGTAGGTGTTGCACCGCCAATATCAAAACGTTGTTGTAGGGCGGTACGTCGCCAATATAAAAAAGATGCTGTTGTGGTTGTTGCGGCCGTATGTTGCCAAAAAAAAAAAATGCTGTAATGGTTGTTGTTGTGGTGTGCGTCACCAAATAAAAAATGTAGTGTCATGCGTGGTAGTTATTGCCGGGCGGTATGTAGCCAAAACCAGTGCCCAGTGGGTCTTTTCCAACGGAGATTAAATTGTGTGCTCTGTAATGATATGTAAATGCAATTTATTAACGAAATCCAAAGATAAAAGTGTATCTATGCGCCTGTACATATACATAATTGCCTATGGATTTCATGTCTGCATAGTCATATATTCGTCTGCATACATATATTTGTATGCAGGGATGTATATGTCGATGCAGGTTTTCTTTTGGCTTGCTTGAGAGATAGGCCAGGATGAAGACCCAGCTCCCGTCAAGCATTCTCGTACCAAAAAAAAAAACCAAAATGGACATTTTTTACCTTTCGCATATTATGTTTGCTGGAAAATGCTACCCCTTTTTACGTATCGCGGAAACTTTCGACGCGCACAAATCTTACAAAAATGCTGTTAAATTCGCGCACTACAAATTATTTTTTTTTCACTTTCGTTTAAAAGCGCGGACTTCACTTTGGACTCACTTGCCCTTAACTTGCATTGGGCACTGTTGAAACTAGGCTTTGGCCCGTTGATTCATTTTTCCCCTTCTTATAGCCACCGCCGTGGTAAGGAACGTTACCCAGAAACGGAAAATTCCTACCTATACATGCCAAACTTTCTTTTCGGCTTTCCCGTATTTTTCATCTATACAATCAGGCACTCATACATTCACACGCTTATCGCTCCACAAAACGAACACCTACACAGATACATTTGGTTCGTGCCTTGACCGCTCACACTGATGCATTCACACGCTCATAGCCTTGCACAAATACACATCCTCATACACACCACAACAGAACAAACACATAGTTACATGGCATTCGTCAAGGCTGATAGGCTGTTAGCAGCTTAGTGACTGCTGCTAACAAATTGATGCCAATGCGCAACATCTTATTTCCGCTGCAACATTGTGTTCACTATAGCTACAATGTTGTTAATACGCGATGTTATTAGGTTTGTGGCAAAATTGCGGCTAAGGCACGGAATTGGACACACAACACATAAACACATAGACACATATACACGCTGCCACTCACTTAAACCAGTATGGAGACAGGCTGTCGTTACAGGCAATGAATTATCCAATTGAATTTTTAAATTCATTAGAAGCGGCTGGTATGCCACCGCATTGTTTGAATCTGAAAGTTGGTTCTTTGATTATATTATTGCGAAATATTAATCCACCAAAAATCTTAACTGGTAAATCAAAAGGAGAAGTTTGTTTAATACCGCGTTTCCCTATGATTCCAACTGACATGCCGTTTGAATTCAAACGATTACAATATCCTGTGCATTTATCATTTGCGATGTCCATCAACAAAGCCCAAGGGCAAACACTTAACGTTTGTGGTGTGAATTTGGAGGAATCATGTTTTTCACATGGCCAACTTTATGTTGCCTGTCCCAGAGTCGGTAACCCAAGAGCCGTTTGTTTATTCATGCTCAAAATGGAAAAACAAAAAATATTGTTTATCCAAATGTTTTGGATTAAGTTTTAAAGTAGCTAGCAAATAATAAGATATCTTTTTTTTTGTAATAAATGAGTTTGATTTAATATTTCACTTTATACGTAGCGAAGCACGTACCGGGCCGCTAGTATCTATACGTATATACACTTGTTACGTACGGGTTTTGGGTTGACGCGCCTACTGCCTATCTTCGCGAAGAACTCCCCGCCTTCAGCCCTTCAACTTTCCATGCCCGGTCTGCCACGGGGTACGCTTGCTTACGCGCGAGCTAGCTCGCCGGACCGTGGGTTCTTGTGGCACCGCGGCATGACCGCACCATACAAAAAAATTCGTACCCCCCCTTGTTTCTCACCCATTCGATGGGCACAACACTCAGAACTCCCGTTTGCATGCATAACTTACCAGGACTCCTCCGAAGTTTGCAGCTGCCGATGGTGTTATTTGGCCAGCCCTCTTATTCCCTCCCTTCCATGGTCGGCAGTGGCCTTATGGTTGCCGGCCCCAATGTTCAACCTACAATTGTCTATCCCCTCATGTCACCCGTCCTTCCCCACCCTGTCCGTCCGTCTGGCCACATCACATCCGAAATCAAATACCACCAACCTAAATAGATTAGTAATTCATTGTAAATTTATTGACAAATTAATTCACATGTTTGTATTCACACCAACGTGTGGTCCTTATTTACTATGTATTTATTACATACTATATGAGCCTTACGATCGGCCCTCGTAACCCTATAAAGCTACAGTGCTTTTGTTAATAAAATGTGAAAAGAAATAATTATGCAAGATTCGAAGCTATTCAAACGTGTCGCCTAGTCTCATCCTTTTGGCCCAGTTCGGCCCGACGATTGAAATTATCAAGGCTTAAAAGAAGCTGCCCAACGCGGCCAAAGAGAAGCGGTTTGAGAAACCGCAGGGTACTGAGCGTGTAATCCACGCCTGGGTTTTGGCAGCCTACCTCCTACAAGACGTCTTGCTCCGGTGAGCGCTAAAACTACGGTTGTATCCTACAGACTTTGATGTAATCGAGTGAACGGATACTGAAATTTTCATGAACAGAAAAGATATAAATAGAGCAACAAGCAATCATTTTTAAGGAAAGCTCAATTTTTAAAATTTTCAAACTCATTTTAAAATTTTTTCAATTTTTTAATAAACAAGTAAGGAAGGCTAAGTTCGGGTGTAACCGAACATTACACACTCAGCTGAGACCTATGGAGACAAAATAAGGGAAAATCACCATGTAGGAAAATGATCTTAGGGTAATCCTAGAATGTGTTTGTATGACATTGGTATCAAATGGAAGGTATTAAAGAATATTTTAAGAGGGAGTGGGCCATAGTTCTATAGGTGGGCGCCATTTAGGGATATCGGTATAAAGGTGGACCAGG
Organism: Eurosta solidaginis; assembly: GCF_040869045.1. NCBI lineage: Eukaryota > Metazoa > Arthropoda > Insecta > Diptera > Tephritidae > Eurosta > Eurosta solidaginis. Next base: position 237,352,238 of record NC_090321.1, read on the forward strand.
GCTGACTCTACAATTTGTTTGTACGATACGGTTGATACCCGTATCGTACAAACAAATTGTAGAGTCAGCATGGTGTTAATGAATATTTTTAAAGGGAGTGGGCCTTAGTTCTATAGGTGGACGCCTTTTCGAGATATCGCCATAAAAGTGGACCAGGGGTGACTCTAGAATTTGTTTGAAAGATATAGATATCAAATCAAAGGTGTTAATGAGTATTTTAAAAGGCCGTGGGCCTTTGTTCTATAGGCGGACGCCTTTTCGAGATATCGCCACAAGGGTGGACCAGGGGTGAATCTAGGATTTGTTTGTACGATATGGGTATCAAATGAAAGGTGTTAATAAGTATTTTAAAAGGGAGTGGGCTTTAGCTCTATAGGTGGACGCCGTTCGAGATATCGCCATAAAGGTGGACCAAGGGTGACTCTAGAATTCGTTTGTACAATATGGGTATCAAACCAAAGGTGTTAATGAGTATTTTAAAAGGGAGTGGGCCTTAGTTCTATGGGTGGACACCTTTTCGAGATATCGCCATAAAGGTGGACCAGGGGTGACTCTAGAATTCGTTTGTACAATATGGGTATCAAACCAAAGGTGTTAATGAGTATTTTAAAAGGGAGTGGGCCTTAGTTCTATGGGTGGACGCCTTTTCGAGATATCGCTATAAAGGTGGACCAGGGGTGACTCTACAATTTGTTTGTGAGATATGGCTATCAAATGAAAGGTGCTAATGAGTATTTTAAAAGGGAGTGGCCCTTAGTTCTATGGGTGGACGCCTTTTCGAGATATCGCCATAAAGGTGGACCAGGGTTCACTCTAGAATGCGTTTGTACAATATGGGTATCAAACGAAAGGTTTTAATGAGTAGTTTAAAAGGGCGTGGGCCTTAGTTCTATAGGTGGACGCCTTTTCGAGATATCGCCATAAAGGTGGACCAGGGTTAACTCTAGAATGCATTTGTACGACATGGCTATCAAATGAAAGGTGTTAATGAGCATTTTAAAACGGCGTGGGCCCTAGTTCTATAGGTGGACGCCTTTTCGAGATATCGCCATAAAAGTGGACCAGGGGTGACTCTAGAATTTGTTTTAACGATATAGGTATCATATGAAAGGTGTTAATGAGTATTTTAAGATGGAGTGGGCCTTAGTTCTATGGGTGGACGCCTTTTCGAGATATCGCCATAAAGGTGGACCAGGGGTGACTCTAAAATTTGTTCGGACGTTATGGGTATCAAATTAAAGGTATTAATGAGGGTTTTAAAAGGGAGTGGCCTTTAGTTTTATATGTGAAGGCGTTTTCGAGATATGGACCAGGGTGACCCAGAACATCATCTGTCGGATACCGCTAATTTATTTATATATGTAATACCACGAACAGTATTCCTGCCAAGATTCCAAGGGCTTTTGATTTCACCCTGCAGAACTTTTTCATTTTCTTCTACTTAATATGGTAGGTGTCACACCCGTTTTACAAAGTTTTTTTCTAAATTTATATTTTGCGTCAATAACCCAATCCAATTACCATGTTTCATCCCTTTTTTAGTATTTGGTATAGAATTATGGCATTTTTTTCATTTTTCGTAATTTTCGATATCGAGAAAGTGGGCGTGGTCATAGTCGGATTTCGGCCATTTTTAACACCAATACAAAGTGCGTTCAGATAAGTGCGTGAACTGAGTTTAGTAAAGATATATCGATTTTTGCTCAAGTTATCGTGTTAACGGCCGAGCGGAAGGACAGACGGTCGACTGTGTATAAAAACTGGGCGTGGCTTCAATCGATTTCGCCCTTTTTCACAGAAAACAGTTACCATCCTAGAATCTAAATTTTTGTTCGACTTATGGCATTAAAATTATCCTAGACAAATTAAATGAAAAAGAGCGGAGCCACGCCCATTTTGAAATTTTCTTTAATTTTTGTATTTTGTTGCACCATATCATTACTGGAGTTGAATGTTGACATAATTTACTTATATACTGTAAAGATATTAAATTTTTTGTTAAAATTTGACTTTAAAAAAATTTTTTTTAAAGTGGGCGTGGTCGTTCTCCGATTTTGCTAATTTTTATTAAGCATATATATAGTAATAGGAGTAACGTTCCTGCCAAATTTCATCATGATATCTTCAACGACTGCCAAATTAGACTTGCAAAACTTTTAAATTTCCTTCTTTTAAAAGTGAGCGGTGCCACGCCCAGTATCCAAAATTTTACTAATTTTCAATTCTGCGTCATAAGGTCATCCCACCTACCAAGTTTTATCGCTTTATCCGTCTTTGGAAATGATTTATCGCTTTTTTTCGGTTTTTCCAAATTTTCGATATCGAAAAAGTGGGCGTGGTTATAGTCCGATATAGTTCATTTTAAATAGCGATCTGAGATGAGTGCTCAGGAATCTACGTACCAAATTTCATCAAGATACCTCAAAATTTACTCAAGTTATCGTGTTAACGGACGGACGGACGGACGGACGGACATGGCTCAATCAAATCTTTTTTCGATCCTGATTATTTTGATATATGGAAGTCTATATCTATCTCGATTCCTTTATATATGTACAACCAACCGTTATCCAATCAAAGTTAATATACTCTGTGGGCTATGCTGAACTGAGTATAAAACTAATAATTGTAATACACATTTATTCAAGTGACCATATATTGAGGGCTCAACCTAAAAAATAAAGCTATATAAAAGAAATGTCGCAGATTACCATGTCGTTAGGCGCGATTCCGGAAGTTCGCGAAAATTTAAAACGCAGTAAGAAAGAGTGCATAGCGGCGTTGCACAAATACGTGTTTGAGTACGAAAGTGACCGAAACAATCGACAACGATTACGCGAGTTTGTAGGATTCGAATTCGAAGAAAATACCGCGGAATATGAAAATAAAATAAAATACATTGATGCTAATCTAAGCGAAAGTGATCTTGCTGAAATATGTAACGTTTTAAGATTAAATTATTGAGAAGACAACTTAAAATGTCATATTTTTAAAAATTTGCGAAAAGGCCATTTTCTCTGTGCTATTTAAAACGATGTTGACGATGATGAAGGTGGCGAAGTGAGAACAATTGACGGTTCATAAACTGTGTTGTAAGCCAAATCAATAACAGCAATGTAAATCGACGAGCGGATCGAGCGAATGTGCCACATCAGAGAAATGACGACGATTGCTATTTGTCTTGTGACGGTGTCGAAGAGACAAATAATAATAACTTAGCAGGCGCGGTAGGCTTTTCGGATGTTACGGGAAACTATAACGCCAACGGAAATAAGCAAACAAGTGTAAATATAGCTAACGAAAGTACTGTGATGTGTGAAGTAATGCAATGACACATTTTGTGCCTCGTTTTGCAATTAACTTTCGCGATGTTGAAGACAGTATAAAATCATTTGACGGGTCTGAAAAATTGTGTAGAAAAATTGGGTAGAAAAATTTGAGGAAACGGCAGCGCTGATGTACTGGGACGACTTCCAGAAATTTATTTTTGCCAAAAAATCGCTTAAAGGGTTGGCAAAGCCCTTTATATCAACGGAAAGGGGAATAACCTCCTGGCAGAAATTAAAAAACAGTTTGTTGTGCGAATTTAAATCGGTAACAAATAGTGAAAGAAAACAAAATAAAGACAAAAATGTGTATGAATATTTCTTTCATATGAAAGACTTAGCATCGCGTGTTAACGTAGAAGAGTGTGCATTGATTCAATATGTGATAGATGGAATCAAAGATATAAATGTTAAAAAACCTATATTGAATGGCGCGGTAAATGTAAAAGACTTTAAACTTAAATTAAAGTTATGAAACAATGCGTGAGAAAAATAAACAAATGCAAATAAAAGACAGTGTTAAAAAGGACTATGAAAAGAAATCAAATGGTGTTGAGAAAAATATTAAAAGTTACATTATGTGTTTTAACTGTGGTATGAAAGGGCACAAATCAATTAAATGTAAAAACAAAAGCAAGGGAGCCAAATGTTTTCAGTGTCAGAAATTTGGTTATAAAGCAACGATGAAGTTACGAAAAAATATATATCCATTGAAAGTGTAAATTGTTAGGCGCTTTTTGATACTGGCAGTAAAGTTAACATTATGTTAATTGATGTATATAATGCTTTAAATAAACCACGCATGGTCCAGTCAAATGTAGTGTTAACGGGGTTTGGTGAAAACAATAATTGTAAGCCATTAGGTGAGCTAACGAAAAAAATAACAGTTGATGGTGAGTTATCCAATTTACTTTTTCGAGTGGTCCCAAGAGAATGTTTAAGCGTAGACGTTATAATTGGTAAGGACATACGCTTACAAGCCGGGCTTATAATTAATCCTTCCGGTTTTGCAATCTACGTGATGATAATGAAAATGCATCTCTTTTGAATATAGAAATCAAACAAGATGATGACTGTATAAATGTTGAAGAGTCAGCTAGTAAAAATTTCAAACAGAAGGTAAGAGATCTTGTAAAAAATTTTAAAACTTGACAATGTAAATCTACAAACGTGCAATTAAGTATTGTGCTAAAAGAAGAAACACCAATTTCATGCACACCTCGAAAATTGCCTTTAAGTGAAAGATTGATAGTTAATGATCAAGTTGACCAGTGGCTGAAAGATGGTATCGTAGAGGAGTCTGATTCAGAGTTTAGTAGCCCAGTTGTTCTTGTACGAAAACGCGATGGTACTCCAAGACTATGTGTGGACTACCGAAAACTTAACAAGGTTACCGTAAGAGACCGTTTTCCACTCCCGCTTATTGAAGATCAACTTGATAGGCTACAGAATGCAAAGATTTTTAGTACAATAGACTTGAAAAATGGATTTTTTTATGTCGATGTAGCACCAAATAGTCGTACACTTCATTCGTCACCCGTAGCGGACAGTACCAGTTTTTAAAAGTTCCTTTCGGTCTTTCAAATGTGCCAAATGTATCATATATAAGTAGATGACATAATAATTCCTGCTAGTAACGAAAATGAAGCATTAGAATACTTAGAAGAAGTTTTAAACCTATGCAGTGATTATGGACTCCAAATTAACCCAGATATGCCGAGCGTACTACATGTAGTACACCTGTTTGTTTCAAAATGAACAAAACAGGCATCATAGTTGGCTTTGAAAAAAGTTTTCTGTTGCAATTCCTAGATTGCCTTTTTTGATATCAAAAATTCAAGTTTTGTGAAATTTTCAAAAGTGTGAAGATAATGCGTAATCGGTAAGAAAAAAATATTTAAGCCCATTTTTTTTTGTTCTGTTTTTTATATATTTTTATTAAAAATAGTTGTAGAAATTGAGGCACACCAGTAGTGGAAGTGTAAAATCTAATTATTTGTGACTTTTGTTGATCTATTTGCTGGCGTACTACATGTAGTACGCTCGGCACTAGAGTACTAAAAATTAAAAAAAAGAACAACACATTTTTTTCCGTTTTTTAACTTTAAATGAAATAATAGGTACTCCAGCAGAAAGAAGCAGACGAAATCAGATGCTTTATTGGAATTTTACTTCTGAGTGGCTACCACACTGTAGCACGACGCCGGATGTATTGGCAAAATGACAGAGACAATCATCATAATTTTGTATCAAATTCATTGCGGAGGGATCGGTTTCAGTTCCTTATAAGAAACTTACCTTTCGTAGATAATAATAACCTAGAAAATAACGATAGGTTTGCAAAGGTTAGACCCCTCATTCAAATACTTAACGAAAGCTTCCAATCAAATTCCCCTAAAACAGTTCAGCATTCCGTTGACGAACAGATGGGCCCATATTACGGAGGTCACGGCCCCCAGCGGGTTAGGGGGTTAGAATATACGGGCGGTAGGTATGCGTATCGTGAGAGGCGACTTAAATACTGGGTTTAAGGGGTTAGTATAGCGCAGCCCTTTCAGGTTGCCAGCGCAATACATAGCTTCTCCAAACCCAATTGTCAACCTCACCTATCCCTGGCGAGTCATGTTTCATTAACAGCCGAGAGAGACGTGTTTTCTTTCATATCCAAAGTCGAGATAAAATCGCTAAAGTTTACAAGGTGTAAAAAGTGATTTTGTTACATATATCGAGACTGTTCTTGTCCCAGCTCTAGGGGTAAGCGAATTCAACTAAATAAGTGCAAAATAATACATTTCTACAAAAAGAAGCCCATGTAAAAGTAACATTTATACAAACAACAACAATACAAATTGTCGCCCACATATTTTTACGCGCCTTCGCCAAATCAGCTGACAGGCAGCAAAACTGTCAGAAATAGGAGTGTGGAACGTAAGCGCTGTTTCGCGTCTGCTGGAAAGGGTGTAGAAATTAAGTTCAGCTTTTCAAGTTCGCCGAGATCGATTTGGAACGTAAGCTTATTTATTTTAGCTAGATCAGAGAATTTAAACACAATGAGAAGGCGTTTTTTTGGCATCCACTGCTTACGATCCATTTGCATGTGACACGTCTTGCACTTCACCACTATTCCCCAAATTCATGTTAACTTAACAGGGTGCAAGACGTAACAGAAAATTCTCTTAACGATTTTCTCTGTTCGTCTGTTACCAAACAATTCTCTGATCAGAGCAAGTATATTGCAAATTTAATTCTCTGATTTTTCGTAAATAAATTATGATGGTTGGAAGGTTGAAGTCTTCGGCACAGCCGAAGACAGCCCTGTCCTTACTTGTTTTTTTGTATATTCAAAGTGTGAATTTGAATCTGTGCCTATGATTCAGGGCAAAACAAAAACAAAAGTGCTACAAGTGTATAGGGGTTGAGCAGCTCCGATGTAAAGAAATATTTTGACAAGTATAAAATACATTATTCAGTCAACAAATATAGTCAAAAAAGATTCAGAAAGCTGAATTTAAAATTATTATAAATTTATGATCTCCTAAAGTAAACACATTTGATTCAAATATGATGCCAAAATGTGGTTGAAAAAATATATTCAGTGTTTGATCATCTAAAGTATTCATATTTGATTATTTCTTTTGTTCAATTGTATGGTAACTCATTATTTTGTCAGAAAGAGTAATCAAATTATATTGATATGTAGGGAAATTGAAAATCTAATCACCTAAATTGTGAGTGGGTATAAACAAACCTAGATTGGTATATATGTATGTACACACATATATTCCTAAACTAAAGATCAGCCTACACCCCCATTTCCCACCCAATTCATTGATACCAATATATCCATGCATAAGCTAACAAATGTGTGTACATTCACATGTTCAAATAAAAGACAAACTGTTTCAATCAACCACTTCCTACAAAAACTATTCTTACGCACAAGCATATGTACAAATCTATGTTCATATGTAAGCTAAGAAATATTTTTATATTCGCATGTTGACAAACAAAACAAAATTCACTTCAACCATCCAACCATACGCACAAGCACACATACATATTTACATATGTATGCTCATGTTTTGTATGTAAATCACAAAATCCTGAAAACTAGCTTCCTCTTGATTTTTCATTCATAAATTCTTCTTCTTAAGTTGTCCAAATTGATGATAGAATTTTGCAATTCGGCAAAATGGCATTTGATAAAATCGTCAAAAGACAAATTTTTGCGATTTTATAAATTCCAACTTCGATGCATATTGGGGGTATTCATTATGACGAGCATAACTACTTTCATAACCCCGCACTTTTCCTTTGAAATAAAATCCAAAACTATTTATAAGCCTGTATGAAAGTACTAATATGGTAGTAAAAAATGCAAATAAACATGCACAGATATTGCCTAGTAAATGTCCACTAACATATAAGCAATATAATCTAAAAATTTCCATCCATTGTTCATATAAATTATTGCAAATAATTTTCTCATATCCTGAATTGCCGAGTTGTCACAGCTTATGGACATTTTTATTTGCTATTTGAAACCCCCTATCATTTTCTGCGAAACATTTTTCGCGCAGTCACGCAGCCAAATTTGCAGCAACTGTGTTGCAGTTGCTACATAAGAGTGGTGGTTTACCCGTTTCTGGCCCGAATTCGCACTGTGACGTCATACTGTATATGCTGACTTGTTTATCACATGCCAGTACAAAGTAAGAATTTTACATTATTTTCATAGATAAAAATTAATATATGGGAGCGGCGAAATAAATTAAAGTAATTTTGCGAAGAAATATAACATTATTTCGCAAAAGAGCAATAAATTCGTTTATTTTAATTTTATAATAAATTCCCCTTTTAGCTGTGAGTTATTAAAGGTATAAACGGCAACACTTTTAACCACCGACGACACATAATTTGGCTCGTTCCTATTGTATTTCGTCGGCTAATTGCTACGAGCATTGATATTTACATATACATGGCCGTATACGCGGATTGCCATAATTGATTTGGTCGCTTCATAACGCGGAAAGCGACAAGTTGTTTTATTAATAACTTAAGACACTGCCACAGCATCAAAGCGACCAAGCTTTTTATACATGCCTGCCTTTAATTGGAGTATTATTGAATATGTATATATGTATGTACATTTGTACTTTTTTGCTTTGGTTTGTATTTTCATACATATATATTCAATGTTACAATGCTCAACATCTGATCAACAGGCACATGTCTTTTGTGTATTGTTGGTCTTATTTACATATTTAAGGGTTGATTTGAGGCAGGTCAAATGTATTTAAGTTTGACTTGGCTTATCAAACCTGCCTTTGAAAATATTCAAGTACATAGGTACTTACATCATTGTACTGAATAACACATATAAAATGCTTTAGGAAATTTCTTTATAGGTACCTCCCCTCCCACCCATAGTCCAAATAATAACTAAATATTTTTTTATTTATTCAATTATCAAATATTTTATTTATTTCAATTTTTCAATTTATTAATAATTCATACTTCATGGTTAATATGCATACATTTTATGCAAATTAACGTTTTATAAATATGCAATGGATTTCGTGTGCACAGAAATTCCAAGTGTGCAAATGCCGTCGGCAAAACACTATTTGCATGCATATTTCAATTTGCATACATTTTCCTAACATAAGCAAAATTTCTGCAATTTGCTGCAACATAAAACAAGCAAATATATTGCTATTATTATACTAATTAAGTTCAAATTCATATTAAATCATAAAACAAGCAAATATATTGCTACAAGTAATAAAATTTAAATTTAATTAATCCTACTAAATACCTATATTCCCACAAAGAAATCATATTAACAGAAAATCCAGAGAATTTATACACCAGCTGAAAGTTGGTAGTATACATACCCAAAGCACGAATATCGTATTATATTCTCATAAAAAAAAAAATATACAAATGTACCTAAACATTGTTGCCACTAAACTTGAGCTGCTAACATAATAAAAAAGCTTTAACTGAAACGAGCTGTAAGAAATATATGTTGTCCCTATGTGCCGATGAACATAAGCTGTTAACATAACAGAAACTGTAACCGAAGCAACCAGTGTTGAATCTAATTTTCTCATGCACTTTGTATGTTGCTATACTGTCCTACATTATATACATGTTGTAACCAGCATCGAACATTTTAAATAAGCAAAAAAAAAAAAAAAAAACATAATCAATTGAGACATGTGATCAACATAAATTTAAAAAACACAACCAACTGAGCAAAAAGGAAGATATTAGAAAAAATATCTAACAAATTAAATACTTAAATAAAATCAAACAAATAAATAATAAATAGACAAAACAAGCAAAAACAATAAAATGGCATTAAGTTTAGCAGAGGCATTAAGAGAGGCCAGAAGTGTACCATTTTTGACGGAAAAAGCGAGTATACACTAACTCACTATTTGAGAGATGTTGCAACAATACTGTCGCTTACGAATGACGGAGAAAAATACATTATATCCAAAGTTCTGTGCAACAAACTGCAAGGGCGAGCAATTTGGTATAAAAACAACCTTTTTAAATTTAAGAAATGAGGCGATGAGTATTAGAGCCATAGATGTTAAAGATTTACATAGTAAGCTCGGATCTATTTTGTTGTCAATGAACACTAAATATTATTTGGAAGGAGAAAATGACATTTTGTATACACCATATAATAATTAAAAATTAATATTTGACATTTATCTACGATTTTTGCCCTTCAACGTAAAAACTCTGTTGTTGCAAAATCAAATTACTAATATGGAAAAAGCATTTACGTATTATATAGAAAATAATATGTTAACAGATTTTAAAATAAATAACAGTGTAAATAACATGGCTTCCCATACAAAGAATAATAAATATCCGTATAGTTTTTCACACAATTTTTCTAATAATTCCAATGTGTTTGACCAAAATATAAATGCAAATAGCGGCAATCGGAATAATATACATTTTAATAGAGGCAACTCAAGTAGTCCTGGTAACAATAACACACACCCTGGTGCTAATCAAAATTGTGAAAATGTTAATAATTACCGTAATAATTCTTCTGGCAACTTTAGTAATGGTTATGGTAAGTATGTCCAAACTAGTTCCCATTTTAATAGTAACGGTTATGGTAGAGGTAACGCTAGTGGAAATACCCGCAAATTTAATGACCAAAGAAACTATAGAAACGTAAATAATTCTGGTAGGTTTAATAACAATGCGAGATATAACCAACAATCACCTGTTGTTCCAATGGAAGTGGACAATATTGAAAAATACGAAAATTTTCAGCTTTCTCCTCTTCAACCAATTTACCCCTAATAGATTTAACAATTAATAACACTGTGGTTAGGTGTTTGGTAGATACCGGATCCTCAACCACATTGGGAGATTTTGAGATATTTAAACATTTTCGTCATCGCAGAAATTTAGAAAAACCTATCCTAGTAAAAACACTTTTTGCGTCTGATACAATATTAGAAGAAGTCATCGTCAATATACCTTTGGAGTTTACCATTAATAAAGGAGAGACAATGTCCATTAAATTATTAAAATTTACTAATAAACCTTTCCAATGCATACTTGGCTTAAATATTCTTATCCCTTTAAAAATTAAAATTGATTTTTCATTAAAGGTCATTAACGTCAACAATAAAATAATACATTTCGTTGATAATTGCACTAACACATACTTAGCCAATGGTAAGGATTTCTACGCTTATTGCTCTCAGACAGACACTTACCCGGATAATTTTGCATTTGACGATATTAGCTTTAATACAGATGCCTTAATTAAAAAAGATTTGAACGTTGAATATCTCAGAGGTAAGGAAAATAATGTAGCCGACTTTCTTAGTCGACAACACATACATAACGAGGAAAACCTAGATATAAAGTCTTTGTTTGAGAACTCTATAGATACGGTGCATTCAGCACTCGACAATCAAAATAACCATTTCCTTATTTCAGATTCAATTGTCAACAAATATATTACCCAAATTCGATTAGTTCATAACAAGAACATAGCGAGCGAAGTTTTATATAATAAATACCTTATAATATATATAGAAGAATGCGATGTAAGTAATAAAACTTATTTATGTGATTTATTCAGAAGGCACATAAAGAAAGGAACAATAGGAATTCATTCAGAATTACCCGATAACCTTTACAACGTAGTTCAAGAAAAATTAATAACTTTATTTTCAAATGACGGTAATATTAAATTTACTAAATGCAGTTATAAAGCTTTAGACGTCAGGAATGATGAATAAATGTTAGAAATAATAGATAAAGTTCACATTGAAAGTAACCATAGAGGTATCTTGGAAAATTATGAGCAAATGAAGTTGAAATATTTTTACCCAAATTTAAAAAAGATAATAAACAGATTTATTAACAGTTGCGATATATGCAATGAGAGTAAATATGCTAGAAAACCATTGAAAAAAACTATTTAATCATACAGAGACTCCTGGCAGTCCAAATGAAATAGTGCACACCGACATATTTTATTGTTTTCGTTCATGCTTTTTGACCACGATTGATAGATTTACCAAGTTAGCATCTGTACATAAATTACCAGACAGAAACATGGTCACCATAAAAATCAAACTACAAGAAAGGTTTGCATGGTTAGGAAAACCGAAAAAACTAATAATGGATAATGAGTTTAATAACGCGTCTATACGATTATTTTGCAGGAAAAATGATATTATTCCTCATTTTAATACGCCAAATAGTCACACTGGCAATGAAGATGTTGAAAGATTGCATTCCACATTACTAGAACACATACGCATTTTAAAAAATACGCAAAACACATTGGAAGTAGAAGAAGTTGTGATTAAAGCTATTGGCTTCTATAATAATTCGGTACACAGTTCAACTAATGTAAAACCTATAGATTTTATTAACAGAAATGATATTGACTTTGAGAAAATAAAAAGTTATACCTATGAAAAGAAAAAACAAACTATAGAAAAAATTAACTCAAAAAGAGAAAAAGTACCGAGTTTTAACAACCAAAAAGTTTATATGAAAAACCCTCTTGCTAATAGGAATAAAACTGCCAAACGATTTATAAAATTACCTGCTAGTTACCCAAATAAAATTGACATAGCTCAGATCAAAAGGCCTCACAAAACTTTGTGAATGTTACCCTTGTATATATTTATGTTTATATTTTTATGTATCCATATACATATATATTTTAATAACAATAACGACTGTATTTTTATAACAAAATTAAAAAATTAAAAAGCGAAACATGAATATGCAAATATCTAAACGTATGTATACATTGTCAAAACTTAAACCCAAAATTTCAAAAAAAAGTCGTAAATATGTATTTTTAATTTAAAAAGAAAATTTTAAAAAGGAAAAATTACACTTTACATATATACGCATGAAAATTGAAAAATTTAATTTACTATGTTTTACATTATCGCAAAACATTATTTTAATATCATATTAAATTCGAAATACAATTCATCGAATAGATAAAGAAAAAAAAAAGCCAAAAGTTTTACAATTTGCATGAAATACGTAATTCGAAAATTACTGAAACTTCTACTTTTTTTTTTTACAAAATAATGAAATAATCCTCTTAATATACTTTTCAGTCATTTTCGAGTTACACTCTTAATCTTAGCGTGTCATTCGCAGAGACGCGAATTTTTTTACGGTGGGCGAGTTATGTATGTATGTTCATTCTCACTCTCACCATAAACTAATTACCTAACTCAAGCTCCTCATTATGCACTCAATATGTACTCATAAGTACTCTCGATTTACTTCCAAAACATTTTATCTATTTGACCGAATGCTTAGCGGTCTCATTAAAGAGGCTATAAAGAGATTATAAGTAAAACTCCAAGTTAGTTAATATTCATAGTCAGTATTCATCGTGCCATACCATCGTCTCATGGTCATTGTTGTGTTAATGTTCAAATGTGAAAAATATAAGTTTAAATAAAAGTTAAATAATTAAAAGGTTATATAAGAAATATATAACAAAACCTTAAATCTTTTCTATTTATAGATTCGTTCGCGTGCACCCCTCTAAACCACGTGAACGTATCTCATATGTATATATGAACGAGACAGCTATTCCGATGCTGTCGTATGTACGTAGGTAACCGTGTATATATATAAGAATAACGTTCGATCGTTTAAACTTCACTTCTGTTTGTTCGCTTATGAGTGAGAACACAAAACTTCATGTGAAATATCGTAACGGACGATTGCTCGTTTCCAGTACACTGCCGTTTGCTTGTGAGTGAGAAGCAACTTCAATACAAATTCGTCTAACGTAGCCGACGTTTGTTTGTTTTCACTATTCTGCCGTATGTTTATGAGTGAAACACAAAACTCGTATATCGTATCTGACGTTTATTTTTTTCCACTACTCTGCCGTGTGCTATGAGTGAACTACAAACTTCTATATCGTATCTGACGTTTATTTGTATTCACTACGCTGCCGTGTGCTTATGAGTGAAACACAAAATTTCATATCGTATCTGACGTTTATTTGTATTCACTACTTTGCCATATGCTATGAGTGAACTACAAAACTGGTATATCGTAAACTACGTTTGTTTGAATCTAACGCGCGTTACATACCGACAGCACGAATGAACATGCTGAATTCGCGGAACTTTCCAGAAGAGTCTCAAATGCGAATATGATGCTCCATTTGATTTACACTGAATTTTATTAATTCTTTTAAACCGTTTGTTTTTGTAAATTTTTATTTGTATTTTAGTTGCCACTTTCTTCTTCGTTTCGTTTTGTAGGGGTTTAATCCCATTCTGAAAATATCACCTTAACCTTCGTGTGATATTAGTTCCACATAAATAACTTCAACACATATTGGTTTATGCTGATGAATTATAATAGGTTTGTTTAATGAAATAGTTTTGTCAGGATGTATCAATGTAATATCAATAAAGTTATACAATGAATTTGATTTAATGAATTTTAATATTTTACACAAGCTCGGATAATTATGACTCTTCGGCAACTCGTTACTGACTGTCTCCTTCGTTAACCCAAGCAGCTGTTGGAGTTGAATATTTTATGATGATGCAGGGTTGCATGTTTTTGTACTTGACACAATGCTTGTGTCTGAGCGGCTTAACATAAACTATCAGCGTGTTAACGTATCCGACTTTAGTGCCTTTCTACAATGTTTCCAATGTCTCCAACTTGGACACACCAAGAGTAAATGTACTTCTCAAAGCGCACCCTGCTCCCACTGCGCAAGCAAGGAACACCAATTCGGGAATTGCCCCTTTAAAAAAGATTGCGAAAAGCTAAAGTGTTTCAATTGCTTAGAGCGAAATGAATAATCAAACATAAAAGTTGATGTAAAGCATTCCGTGACCAGCGTTAAATACTGCCCGCAACTCAAAGCAATTCAACAGCGTATTAACGCACGGACCGATTATGGGTTTTAAGCCCCTAAAATGCATACAAGTCAATGTAAACCACTGCTATACTGCATACAAAGAGCTACTACAATATTTTACGTCTCACTCTATAGATATAGCATTATGTAGCGAACCGCCAATGTACAAAGATACTACAATTAGCTCCACAAGTGGTATCTTAACTTTTCAATTTCCTGCAGAGAACAGAAGAGTCAAAGCTTGCATTTTAGTGAAAGAGTCTATAGGTACATCTTTGGGAATGTCACAGTTTTCAACGCCAAATTTAAGTGTCATAAGGCTTCATATTGACAATCGCCAGTTATTCGTTGGGAGCGCTTACGTGGAGCCCGTAGTAGACAAATTTAACACAATGACCTCAATCAGCAATTTTCTCGAGAAAACAGCATCTTGACTGCAGCTACTTGGAGGCGACTTTAATGGATGGCACACCTCATGGGGCTCAAATAATGATAACGAACGTGGTGCTTTGTTAGCAAACATGATTTCGTCTAGAAGTATGGCAGTAGCCACATTCAACGCCATCCGTCATGGCATATCTGCCACGTCAATTGTAGACATAACCATTGCCTCACAGAGCAATGCAAAATTCAGACCACAACGCCATAACATTTAAAATCATAAAAAATTATAAGACTCAAGCATCAACAAGCAATTCGACTTATATGTATAATACTAAATCCGCCCATTGGGATCAATTTAATGCCACCTTGAAAAGCTGCGTTGAAGAATCAAATATACTTAACACCAATTTTCAAAACTGCACTTACCACGTCATAGATAACGTTGTAACAAGTCTAACCAATACTATAAAATTTGCATGCGATAACTCAATGAAGATAAGGCGCGGTTCTAAACCACACAACCATTGGTGGAACAAAGACTTACAAGCGCTTAAAGAAAAGTGTATAAAACTTCACCACAGACTGAATAGGCTGTCCAAGCAAGGCCATTAGAAGAAACTGCTAAAATGCACTCCGATGCAAAGCGCGAGTATGCAGCAACACTGAAGGCAGCTTCAATACAACATTTCAGGGATTTTTGCAAAAACCAGGGTAAATAAGATGTTTGGTCGGTCACAAATAGAATTATAAAAGATGTACCCGTACAGCGTCCGCCCACGACACTTCACCATGCAGGAAGTACCACAGAGACCAGTATCGAAACAGCAAATGTTCTACTGCAGCACTTCTATCCAGACGATTGTGAAGACATAACCATAAGACAGCGTGAAATCCGCAGTAAAGTAAAAAATAGCATAAGTACACCTGACGACAAAGACTTCACAGAGGCCGAGGTCGTCGAGGCTATTAATACAATGAACCCTAATAGAGCTCCTGGATTAGATCACCTGACATCAGATATATGCTTGGAAGTAATCAAAGAGTATCCTGATTTAATAACTAAACTATACAACGGTTGTTTAAAAATTGGTTACTTTCCGAAGGCATGGAAAGAAGCGTATGTCAAAGTGATACCAAAAACCAATAAAGTGGCTGGAGATATATCATCATATAGACCAATAAGGCTTTTACCAATATTAGGCAAAGTGTTGGAAAACCTACTCACTAAGCGTTTGAATTTCCACTTAGAAAGCAATAATTTGTGGTCTAATAAGCAATTTGGCTTTAAACAACAAACATCGACAACCGGCGCGTTATACAACGCAATCCATCATATAAAAGAAAGAAGAAGCAAGAAATACCAGGTGATTTGCGTCTCTCTTGACATCAAAGCCGCTTTTGACAATGCTTGGTGGCCTATACTTTTTAAACAGCTGGAATGCCAACGTACTCCATCAAATATTTATAACTTAATTAAAAGTTATCTAGATAACCGATCGGTTAGATTAGAATATGCTGATGCCACTACCAAAAAATCAATGTCAAAAGGGTGTATCCAAGGTTCCGTATGTGGTCCTACGTTTTGGAACATAATTTTAGATAGCCTATTTACCATGCCACTACCATATGGATGCCAAATTCAAGCATTTGCCGATGATGTGTTCCTTACCGTGGCCGCAAAAACACGCGCGGAGCTCGAATGTATAGCTAATGCTGCTTTATGCCAAATACATCAATGGGGAAGCGATGTCAAACTACAATTTGTTGATGATAAAACGAAGGCAATAGCGTTTACACAAAAATCAAGAACAGCAAAAATTTACTTAAATGGAACTAACTTGCCTTTCGTAGAGTCTATAAAACTTCTCGGAGTTATAATAGATTACAATTTAAATTTTATCAGCCATGCATGCTATATCATTGGAAAAACGCAATGAATTTTTAATAATATATGCAAATATGTGAGACCTACATGGGGAATTCATGCCAAAAATGTTGCGATAATATACAGACAAGTTGTCGAGCCCATGATTACTTACGCATCAAGTGTCTGCGGAGGAGCAATTAACTACTACTGCGTAAGCTTCTCCGATCTTTTCAAAGAAGTTTTGCTATAAGAGCGATACGTGGCTTTCACACTGTGTCCGCAACTTCTGCACTAGCACTAGCTGCGTTCACGCCACTCCATCTTAAAGTTGCAGAAATAAGCAAAGTATACGAGGTCAGAAAACAAGGCGGAAAACCTGGGCTACCAGTAAAAGTTGATTTAGATAGAGATATACATCCGAAAGATTTGCTACACCCAGCCGATCGGTAAACCATTGAATATAGCAAAATCAGTAGACAGGTCGAAATTGATAGCTTAATAGCACATAATACCACACAGATCTTTACAGACGGAAGCAAACTAGAAACGGGAGAATGCGGATCGGCCTTTGTTATCATCTATCCAGATGGAACTTCTGAAAAAGATTCCTGCTTCACAATGTATGCAGCGTGTTCCAAGATGAAGCGTACGCAATCGATTCTGCGCTATTCTGGGCTCAAAGGTACTTTGCAACACAAAACCTACACATTTTTAGTGATAGCCAATCATGTCTTGAAGCTATCAAAAATAGAAGCATTACGACGCCATTAATAGCATCAATACATAAGCGGTTGTGCTTTCTACGTCAAAAAAACCAAATTAATTTCTCTTGGGTAAAAGCTCATACTGGTATCGACGGAAATGAGCAAGCAGATAAAGCAGCCAAGGAAGCGGCAGGGCTGACTGTAAGTCCTGTTTACAAAAAGTTTCCAATGAGCTATACAAAACCAATTATACAACAAGAAACGCAAGAAGCATGGCGTCATGAATACACATATGAATCGACAGGCAGTACCACAAAAATGTTCTTCCAGTCGCCAAAAGGAGCAGAGATATACAGTCAAAGATTTGGAATTTCATTCGAAATGACGCAGTGCTTAACTGGTCACAGTTTCGGCAAAGCCTACTTGAAGCGCTTCCATATTATTGATACAGACTTATGTCCATGCAATGAAGGAGAAGCACAGTCAATTAGTCACTTAATCTACTCGTGTCCCAGAACGCGAGAAGAATTCATGAAACCCTTTGCAAGGAGCTCAACATACAACCATACAACATAATAGATATTTCACGGAATCAAGAATTGATCGAGTCTTTCAAGAAATTTATTAGTAATATATTTAGTACACTAAAAATCTTTAATTCATTGCAATAACAAATATTTATTACTATATGCTATGTTAAATACCTGAAATTTAAACTCAAGTCTGTATCCAGTTGCAGACAGTATTGTTTCATGAAATCATAACACCAACTATACTCACATGCATGTATATTAGGCCGGGTCGATTTGCGCAGAGGCAAACAAATCGCCCATTGCTCTGTGAAAATCATATTCTAGGGATCAAAATAAGAAACTTTGTCGAAGGAACCATACCTCTAAAATGAGTTCTGATGTCCCCCCCTTTGGGTCGTAGGGACAAATTTTGAAAAATCCCACTTTGAAATGCCTATGTTTTTATACTCAGTTGAGCAGAGCTCACAGAGTATATTAAGTTTGATTGGATAACGGTTGGTTGTACATATATAAAGGAATCGAGATAGATATAGACTTCCATATATCAAAATAATCAGGATCGAAAAAAAATTTGATTGAGCCATGTCCGTCCGTCCGTCCGTCCGTCCGTTAACACGATAACTTGAGTAAATTTTGAGGTATCTTGATAAAATTTGGTATGTAGGTTCCTGAGCACTCATCTCAGATCGCCATTTAAAATGAACGATATCGGACTATAACCACGCCCACTTTTTCGATATCGAAAATTTCGAAAAACCGAAAAAGTGCGATAATTCATTACAAAAGACAGATAAAGCGACGAAACTTGGTAGATGGGTTGACGTTATGACGCAGAATAGAAAATTAGTAATATTTTGGACAATGGGCGTGGCACCGCCCACTTTTACAAGAAGGTAATTTAAAAGTTTTGCAAGCTGTAATTTAGCAGTCGTTGAAGATATCATGATGAAATTTGGCAGAAACGTTACTACTATTACTCTATATGTGCTAAATAAAAATTAGCAAAATTGGATGAAGAACACGCCCACTTTTTAAAAAAAAATTTTTTTTAATTCAAATTTTAACAAAAAATTTAATATCTTTACTGTATATAAGTAAATTAAGTCAAAATTCAACTCCAGTAATGATATGATGCAACAAAATATAAAAATAAGAGAAAATTGCAAAATGGGCGTGGCTCCGCCCATTTTCATTTAGTTTGTCTAGAATACTTTTATTGCCATAAGTCGAACAAAAATTTCTCAAATTTGGTAGGAGCATAGATTCTATCACGGTAACTGTTCTCTGTGAAAATGGGCGAAATCGGTGGAAGCCACGCCCAGTTTTTATACACAGTCCACCGTCTGTCCTTCCGCTCGGCCGTTAACACAATAACTTGAGCAAAATCCGATATATCTTTACTAAACTTAGTCCATGTACTTACCTGAACTCACTTTTTCTTGGTATAAAAAATGGGCGAAATCTAACCATAACCACGCCCACTTTATCGATATCGAAAATTACGAAAAATGAAAAAAATGCCATAATTCTATACCAAATACGAAAAAAGGGATGAAACATGGTAACTGGATTGGTTTATTGACGCAAAATATAACTTTGGAAAAAACTTTGTAAAATGGGTGTGACACCTACCATATTAAGTAGAAGAAAATGAAAAAGTGCTACAAGGCGAAATCAACAGCCCTTGGAATCTTGGCAGGAATACTGTTAGTGGTATTGCATATATAAATAAATTAGCAGTAGCCGACAGATGATTTTCTGGATCACCTGGTCCACATTTTGGTCGATATCGCGAGAACGCTTTCACATATACATCTAAGGGCCACTCGCTTTTAAAACCCTCATTAATACCTTTAATTTGATATCCATATCGTACAAACACATACCAGAGTCACCCCTGTCCCACCCTAATGGCGATATCTCGAAAAGGCGTCCACCTATAGACCTAATGCCCACTCCCTCTTAAAATGCTCACTAACACCTTTCGTTTGATACCCATATCGTACAAACATTCTAGAGTCACCCCTGGCCCACCCTAATGGCGATATCTCGAAAAGGCGTCCACCTATAGACCTAGTGTCCACTCCCTCTTAAAATGCTCAGTAACACCTTTCGTTTGATACCCATATCGTACAAACATTCTAGAGTCACCCCTGGCCCACCCTAATGGCGATATCTCGAAAAGGCGTCCACCTATAGACCTAATGCCCACCCCTCTTAAAATGCTCAGTAACACCTTTCGTTTGATACCCATATCGTACAAACATTCTAGAGTCACACCTGGCCCACCCTAATGGCGATATTTCGAAAAGGCGTCCACCTATAGAACTAAGGATTACTCCCTTTTAAAATACTCATTACCACCTTTCATTTGATACCCATATCGTACAAACACATTCTAGAGTCACCCTGGCCCACCCTAATGGCGATATCTCGAAAAGGTGTCCACCTATAGACCTAATGTCCACTCCCTCTTAAAAAGGTTAGTAACACCTTTCGTTTGATACCCATATCGTACAAACATTCTAGAGTCACCCCTGGCCCACCCTAATGGCGATATCTCGAAAAGGCGTCCACCTATAGACCTAATGTCCACTCCCTCTTAAAATGCTCAGTAACACCTTTCGTTTGATACCCATATCGTACAAACATTCTAGAGTCACCCCTGTCCCACCCTAATGGCGATATCTCGAAAAGGCGTCCACCTATAGACCTAATGCCCACTCCCTCTTAAAATGCTCAGTAACACCTTTCGTTTGATACCCATATCGTACAAACATTCTAGAGTCACACCTGGCCCACGCTAATGGCGATATCTCGAAAAGGCGTCCACCTATAGAACTAAGGATTACTCCCTTTTAAAATACTCATTACCACCTTTCATTTGATACCCATATGGCGATATCTCGAAAAGGCGTCCACCTATAGACCTAATGTCCACTCCCTCTTAAAAAGGTTAGTAACACCTTTCGTTTGATACCCATATCGTACAAACATTCTAGAGTCACCCCTGGCCCACCCTAATGGCGATATCTCGAAAAGGCGTCCACCTATAGACCTAATGTCCACTCCCTCTTAAAATGCTCAGTAACACCTTTCGTTTGATACCCATATCGTACAAACATTCTAGAGTCACCCCTGTCCCACCCTAATGGCGATATCTCGAAAAGGCGTCCACCTATAGACCTAATGCCCACTCCCTCTTAAAATGCTCAGTAACACCTTTCGTTTGATACCCATATCGTACAAACATTCTAGAGTCACACCTGGCCCACGCTAATGGCGATATCTCGAAAAGGCGTCCACCTATAGAACTAAGGATTACTCCCTTTTAAAATACTCATTACCACCTTTCATTTGATACCCATATCGTACAAACACATTCTAGAGTCACCCTGGCCCACCCTAATGGCGATATCTCGAAAAGGCGTCCACCTATAGACCTAATACCCACTCCCTCTTAAAATGCTCAGTAACACCTTTCGTTTGATACCCATACCGTACAAACATTCTAGAGTCACCCTTGGTCCACCTTTATGGCGATATCTCGAAAAGGCGTCCACCTATAGAACTAAGGATTACTCCCTTTTAAAATACTCATTACCACCTTTCATTTGATACCCATATCGTACAAACACATTCTAGAGTCACCCTGGCCTACCCTAATGGCGATATCTCGAAAAGGCGTCCACCTATAGACCTAATGCCCACTCCCTCTTAAAATGCTCAATAACACCTTTCGTTTGATACCCATATCGTACAAACATTCTAGAGTCACCCTTGGTCCACCTTTATGGCGATATCCCTAAATGGCGTTCATCCATAGAACTATGGCCTACTCTCTCTTAAAATACTCTTTAATACCTTTCATTTGATACACATTTTATACAACCACATTCCAGGGTTACCCTAGATTGATTTTCCTTATTTTGTCTCCATAGCTCTCAACTGAGTATGTTATGTTCGGTTACACCCGAACTTAGCCTTCCTTACTTGTTTCTTTTTGGAGTTTATTTTTCTCTTTAGAAATTTATTTAGTCAGAACCTATGTAAATGAAAAAATGAATTTAGCTTAGTAATAGAAAAGAAATTTAAAAAAATGATTAGAAATTAGCGTTTTTACAACCCCCTTTTAAAACCAAGGCCCACTTTTACAAGAAGGTAATTTAAAAGTTTTGCAAGCTGTAATTTAGCAGTCGTTGAAGATATCATGATGAAATTTGGCAGAAACGTTACTACTATTACTCTATATGTGCTAAATAAAAATTAGCAAAATTGGATGAAGAACACGCCCACTTTTTAAAAAAAAATTTTTTTTAATTCAAATTTTAACAAAAAATTTAATATCTTTACTGTATATAAGTAAATTAAGTCAAAATTCAACTCCAGTAATGATATGATGCAACAAAATATAAAAATAAAAGAAAATTGCAAAATGGGCGTGGCTCCGCCCATTTTCATTTAGTTTGTCTAGAATACTTTTATTGCCATAAGTCGAACAAAAATTTCTCAAATTTGGTAGGAGCATAGATTCTATCACGGTAACTGTTCTCTGTGAAAATGGGCGAAATCGGTGGAAGCCACGCCCAGTTTTTATACACAGTCCACCGTCTGTCCTTCCGCTCGGCCGTTAACACAATAACTTGAGCAAAATCCGATATATCTTTACTAAACTTAGTCCATGTACTTACCTGAACTCACTTTTTCTTGGTATAAAAAATGGGCGAAATCTAACCATAACCACGCCCACTTTATCGATATCGAAAATTACGAAAAATGAAAAAAATGCCATAATTCTATACCAAATACGAAAAAAGGGATGAAACATGGTAACTGGATTGGTTTATTGACGCAAAATATAACTTTGGAAAAAACTTTGTAAAATGGGTGTGACACCTACCATATTAAGTAGAAGAAAATGAAAAAGTGCTACAAGGCGAAATCAACAGCCCTTGGAATCTTGGCAGGAATACTGTTAGTGGTATTGCATATATAAATAAATTAGCAGTAGCCGACAGATGATTTTCTGGATCACCTGGTCCACATTTTGGTCGATATCGCGAGAACGCTTTCACATATACATCTAAGGGCCACTCGCTTTTAAAACCCTCATTAATACCTTTAATTTGATATCCATATCGTACAAACACATACCAGAGTCACCCCTGTCCCACCCTAATGGCGATATCTCGAAAAGGCGTCCACCTATAGACCTAATGCCCACTCCCTCTTAAAATGCTCACTAACACCTTTCGTTTGATACCCATATCGTACAAACATTCTAGAGTCACCCCTGGCCCACCCTAATGGCGATATCTCGAAAAGGCGTCCACCTATAGACCTAGTGTCCACTCCCTCTTAAAATGCTCAGTAACACCTTTCGTGTGATACCCATATCGTACAAACATTCTAGAGTCACCCCTGGCCCACCCTAATGGCGATATCTCGAAAAGGCGTCCACCTATAGACCTAATGCCCACTCCCTCTTAAAATGCTCAGTAACACCTTTCGTTTGATACCCATATCGTACAAACATTCTAGAGTCACACCTGGCCCACCCTAATGGCGATATTTCGAAAAGGCGTCCACCTATAGAACTAAGGATTACTCCCTTTTAAAATACTCATTACCACCTTTCATTTGATACCCATATCGTACAAACACATTCTAGAGTCACCCTGGCCCACCCTAATGGCGATATCTCGAAAAGGCGTCCACCTATAGACCTAATGTCCACTCCCTCTTAAAAAGGTTAGTAACACCTTTCGTTTGATACCCATATCGTACAAACATTCTAGAGTCACCCCTGGCCCACCCTAATGGCGATATCTCGAAAAGGCGTCCACCTATAGACCTAATGTCCACTCCCTCTTAAAATGCTCAGTAACACCTTTCGTTTGATACCCATATCGTACAAACATTCTAGAGTCACCCCTGTCCCACCCTAATGGCGATATCTCGAAAAGGCGTCCACCTATAGACCTAATGCCCACTCCCTCTTAAAATGCTCAGTAACACCTTTCGTTTGATACCCATATCGTACAAACATTCTAGAGTCACACCTGGCCCACGCTAATGGCGATATCTCGAAAAGGCGTCCACCTATAGAACTAAGGATTACTCCCTTTTAAAATACTCATTACCACCTTTCATTTGATACCCATATCGTACAAACACATTCTAGAGTCACCCTGGCCCACCCTAATGGCGATATCTCGAAAAGGCGTCCACCTATAGACCTAATACCCACTCCCTCTTAAAATGCTCAGTAACACCTTTCGTTTGATACCCATACCGTACAAGCATTCTAGAGTCACCCTTGGTCCACCTTTATGGCGATATCTCGAAAAGGCGTCCACCTATAGAACTAAGGATTACTCCCTTTTAAAATACTCATTACCACCTTTCATTTGATACCCATATCGTACAAACACATTCTAGAGTCACCCTGGCCCACCCTAATGGCGATATCTCGAAAAGGCGTCCACCTATAGACCTAATGCCCACTCCCTCTTAAAATGCTCAATAACACCTTTCGTTTGATACCCATATCGTACAAACATTCTAGAGTCACCCTTGGTCCACCTTTATGGCGATATCCCTAAATGGCGTTCATCCATAGAACTATGGCCTACTCTCTCTTAAAATACTCTTTAATACCTTTCATTTGATACACATTTTATACAACCACATTCCAGGGTTACCCTAGATTGATTTTCCTTATTTTGTCTCCATAGCTCTCAACTGAGTATGTTATGTTCGGTTACACCCGAACTTAGCCTTCCTTACTTGTTTCTTTTTGGAGTTTATTTTTCTCTTTAGAAATTTATTTAGTCAGAACCTATGTAAATGAAAAAATGAATTTAGCTTAGTAATAGAAAAGAAATTTAAAAAAATGATTAGAAATTAGCGTTTTTACAACCCCCTTTTAAAACCAAGGCATCACTGTGATGCATTTGCATGTCGTAAACCTAGTTGTGTGGGTTTTTATTCAACCGTTTTAAAAAATGAAGGTATCACTGTGACACAATTGCAGATCGTAAAATTGCTTGTGTTGTTTTTTTTAAGCCACCACAAGACACAGCAGGTAGAATTGAAATTGTCCCTACCAAAAAGTTCGACCCAAAGGGAGGACATCAGAATTCGTTTTAGAGGTATGGTTCCTTCGGCAAAGTTTCTTATTTTGATCCCTAGAATGCGATTTTCACAGAGCAATGAGCGATTTTTAAATCGACCAGCCCTAATGTATATATTAAGTTAAAGTAATTTTAAATTCAAGTTATGTACATGAAAAGATACAAGAAAAGAAATAATACATTTTCTCGAAGCGCGGCTAGCGTGTAGAGACCTAAGGAAAAAAAACAGCCGAGGCTCTGGCGACCCGGAACTCCTCACGGATCTAGGGGGTGGGAGGACGGTATGGTCTAGAAAGTCGCATGTGGTCATAACAAATCGTTCCCGAGATGGTCGGGCTTGGTACCGGAACGTACCGGATCTGCATCCGGCAAAGGACCATCAAATCGATAACACTCCCCAAGGCCTTCGGGGCCATATGGTATGGATATAAGTTTTGGGTTGGGGCGACGTATAAGGGTTACATTATTTGGTGTGAAGCCTACCAAGGCGCCGGAACTTTTTCTATCAATGTGTACAAAGATATGGGACTTGGTGCCAGTGTAGTTTTATCGTATTGTGAATCTTAACTCAAAGGGAACGCAATATTATTCACCGGCTGTACTTTAACAATCTGTTCACCTCAATACGCTTATCAGTAGAGTTGGAAAGTCGCAATAAAAAAGGGACTGGAACTATTCGTCATAATCGATTAACAAACTGTCCTCTACCAAAGAACTGTGAACTGCAGAAAAAAGGGAGGGGATGGTTTGACTACCGTAAAATTCATGCCAACAATATAATAGTTAGTTGCTGGAAAGATCGCAATTCAATTTACGTAGCCTCGAATATTCATTCTGTTCAACCTTCCAAAGAAGTTACACGTTGTCCCGAAAGGATAAGAAGCATCTAAAAGTCCAGCAGCCACGTCTTGTCCACGAGTAAAATCACTTCATGGGGAGGGGCGTTGATCGAGCAAATGTAAAAATTAGCCCATACCGTGTTTCCATTCGAGGAAAAAAGTGGCATTTCCCAATTTTTGCGCATTGCATTGATCTTGCTGAACATAATGCCTGGCAATTTCACAGAGATTTGGGAGGCAAAGTGGACCACTTAGCTTTAAGACGACGTATCGGTACTTTACTTATATCTACGTATGGAAATCCTTTGGGAACTCTTCCATCGCACTCATCAGCCGACATCAAATTCGCCCGAAAGGATCATTTATTAACAGAGATCACACAAAAATCGGACGGAAAATGTAAACAGTTACGTTGCAACCACTGTAAAAAGAAGACCACTACATGCTGCATTAAATGTGATGTGTAATGTTGAGTACCAACAAAAAAATTATATTTTTTTTTGAATTTATGTTATTACATACATATGTACATAAAAGTTTTGAATAAAAACGATTTTTCCTATATAACCAAAAATTACTACTTTTTCCTTGTGTATGTGCCGAGCGTACTACATGTAGTACACCCTAGAAAATCGTTTTAAAAATATTTTTTTTTTTTTACGTAAGCGTACTACATGTAGTGCACCCTAGAAAATCGTTTTAAAAATTTTTTTTTTTTTTAATTTATCTTAATTTTTATAATATTTTTTGTTAATAGAACGGTATTAAAAAAAAATGTGGAAATTGATTCACCAGGAGGTCCGTCGGCATATCTGGGTTAACGTTAAAAAATGTAATTTTCTTAAAACTAAAATAGAATTCTTGAGGCATATAATAGAAAACCAATTTTTCAGTAATCGCAAAACAACTGACAGATTTACGAAAGTTAAATACGAATTTTGAAATAAAGAGGAACAGCTAAAAGAATTTAATTCATTAAAGGAAGTTTTAAGCACACGACCTGTTTTAAGAATTTTCAACCAGCATTGCGAAACCGAAGTTCACACAGATGCCTCCATCGATGGGTAGGGAGCCGTACTGTTGCAGAGATCACCTGATGACAAGCAACTGCATCCCGTATATTATATGAGTAAGAAAACGATGGATGCTGAGAGAAAACTTACTAGTTACGAAATAGAAGTTTTAGCTGTTATTGAAGCTATGAAAAAATTTAGAGTTTACATACTCGGTTTGCGATTCAAGCTAGTGACTAAATGTAAGGCATTTACCAAAACCTTAGAGAAAAAAGACCTTAGCACTAAAGTAGCGTGATGGGATTTTGTTTTTAGAAGAGTATGACTTCATAGTAGAACATAGGTCAGGCTCGCAAATCCGACACGCTGACGCATTAAGCAGGCATCCAGTTATGACGATACATGATAATAATATTTTAACTAAGATTCAACGGGCGCAATCACAAGATGTAGAACTACAAACCATAAGAGAGTTACTAAAGGATAAACCATCATACAATGGGTACTGTTTGAAAAATAACATATTGTATAAGATTATAGAAGACGACGAGTTGCTAGTGGTTCCAAAAGCAATGAAGAGAGAAGTTATTAAACTGGCGCACGATAGTGGTCATTTTCAATTAAAGAAAACCAAGGAGCTTGTGAGTAAAGAATTTTTTGTACCTCAGCTCGATGGTAAGATACGAAGACACATCGCGAACTGTATTCCTTGTATCGTTGGAAATCGAAAGGGTGGTAAGGAAGAAGGCGAGCTTCATCCTTTAGATAAAGAACATCCATTACAAACGTATAATATTGATTTTCTTGGACCGTTGGAGTCAACAAATAAGCAGTATAAGCACATTTTGGCTGTCATTGACTCGTTTACGAAATTCGCGTGGCTTTATCCTACCAAGACGCCATCTACTAAAGAAGTCGTTTCAAAACTGCAAATGCAAAATATTGTCTTTGGTAATCCTGTATATCTGATCGTGGCTCAGCTTTTACCTCTGACGAATATAAAAATTACTGTGAAGCTGAAAATATCAAACATTTTCAAGAATGCGACAATAATTAATGTTTTGGCAAAACTTAACGTGGAAGACCCCACAAAGTGGTATCGTTTCGTTGATGACGTACACATGGGCAAGTGAATACGATGACGATCATGACGCATTCGAGTCGAATGCATAGCAGGATGGCCGAATTGTGGGAATATTGAACAATCTACTTCAATAGTATTACATTGTACAGACTTTGATGTAATCGAGTGAGCGGATACTGAAATTTTCATGAACAGAAAAGATATAAATGGAGTGTTTAGGCAAGATGCCTAACTTTTCCGCATCTGATTGCGGATACATGCAGATAGAACCCGTCGTGAACAGCTTCGCAATTCTGAAAATTTATGTCAGGGTATGGTAAATAATACAATTCTGCTTGGTGAAATTGTATTTAATATTCAGTCTAAACCATTTAGACTTTTTCAACCAGCACATGCATTTGGTGGATTTTCGAATTTAGTTACGATTTTCGCTATTCGCCATGAGCTTTCACACACAATTAAATGCATAATGTCGTTGGCTTTTCACGCTTCTCTGAAAAGAAAATTTTTCGCTTCCAAGCACCGCAAAGACAGTGATAAGGGTGAATCGCTCCACGCAATGATAAAATATCTACTGACTAACTTAAATACGCAATGATCTGGGTGGGCGGCTTGGAATCACGTCCTTTCCAACCTCCCACTCATATCACCAGCTCCAGTAACTTTGCGTGTGGGGGGGGGGGCTTGGAATCACGTCCGTTCCAACCTCCCACAGACTGCAATCCTACTAATTGTTTTAACTATGCATCAGCTGCTCGAAATTACGTCCATTCCGACAGCACTAACTAATAATATAATACATAATTTACAAAATATATGCACTGTAGCGAAAACGCGCAGCATCCAACCAACCTCACGGCCACTCGCCCCGGCACACCCATAAAATTCCACAGTCGCCCTGAGAGCGATACGACACGTTAGAAGCTGGAACGGAGACACCGGCCTCTTCGTCCAGCTCAGAAAAACCTCAAAAACCTGGGAGTCTGGAACGGAGACCTCTGCCCCTTCGTCCAACCAAAGAACTGCGAGTCTGGAACGGAGACCTTGGCCTCTCCGCCCAACAAAACAAACGATAACAAAAAAATGGTGCCAGTCTGGAACGGAGACCTCGGCCTCTTCGTCCAGACTTATTGCCCTTCGACCATACCTTATTACTTTATGAATTTCTATATTTAAGAGTTACGTATAAACCAATGGCAAGAAATATTCACTTATATTTGTTCATAACCGCTAATTTTTCATCCTAGCTCAGGTGGCATGCTGAGCAAGTCGGAAAAGATTCCCGGCCATTTGCGTCGCAGACGAACTCCTCATCTAGATTAAGTTTAGTGTGTAAGTCTTAAATTAATTTTTCTCGTTTCAGCAGAGGTCATTGGAGGAAACGATGTTGCGTATCGCAAGGGGCCGACATGTTTAGGCAAGATGCCTGGCCTTTCCGCATCTGATTGCGATCCCCCAATGCAAGTTTGCAATTCGATACTCGATACTCGACTTTAACTTATAGCCACCCACACCATCACCGCCACATGCATGTACATTCACGTGTATGTGTGCTTTTTGTCAGCACTCATGCATGTGCATGCCGGGTTGATGTGTGGGTGCCTTCCCCCTCCAAAATGGAGGATTTTGCGGGTCAACGGATGTCGCTTTCGATACAACCGATCTCTTTGATTTCAACAGCCATCCTGTAAGCATCTGCCGCCAGCGATCTCTGCCGTAGTCACATATTTACAAGGTAATATATTTTCCTGTATATTCCTTAGTTACCCAATTAAACACATCCAATTATAACGAAAAATCTCGTCTTATCCTTTTATTTCTCTATTCCACATGCCATATTCCCACTAAGATCGACCCCGGAGCGCCCACCGACTCAGGAGCATACGCACCTCGGCCGAACATAGAACAACAAGCAATCATTTTTAAGGGAAGTTTCAATTTTTAAAATTTCATTTTAAACTCTGTCACATTTTTTCAATTTTTTAATAAAAAACCAATAATTTTAATACACATTTATTCAAGTGACCATATATATACCTTCAAATTATATTAACTGTACCATCTCACGTAGCTAAGCTTTCAAATGAAAAAACCGTTTTAAAATCGGAGCATTCTGTGTGAAGTTATGTGCGTACATGGCATTTAGCGACTTTATTTTATAAGATTTAAGAATAAGAATAAGATATCTGAATGTACACACATATAACATATATATCACATACGAATAGTAATCGAATGGCCAATCGAACACATATCCCAGTCATATGTCAAATAAAATTCAATTCGAAATTGGAAACTGATCCTTACCATATCATATTCACATTAATACCTTTATTCATATCATGTCGATATCACACCCATATCACATAATCATAAAACAACTAATAGCACTGGATCACAAATTCCATTTTTTTTCTGCACCAGAGACGCCAGTATGAAATTTCTAAGTAAAATCATCCCCTGATTCGGCAAATCAAGTTTATGTTTAATTCTATTGTAACGTTTTTGAGATATTTACGAATTACCACTTAAAAAAAAAATTGTGTCCACTTAATCATATATATCTCAAGAACGAATAGAGCAATTCCAAAACGGTCTAAAGCTTTTAAAAGGCAATGAAATTATCATAAACCGTGCATACAACACTTTTTGCTAGGCCCTGCAGATTCAAAGATAATGAACAATCATTACGGATTTTTTTCAATTTTTTTTGTAAAAATATAAAAAAAAATTGAATTTGTGAGGAAGGATCTAGAAAACTGTTTTTGTTTGCAGATTTTTTTTCTCCCTAAGCTCTGTTTTACTACAAAAAAAATATTAGCTTTGATTCAACAAAATCGATGAACCAATACAAAATTTATAAGCATTCAAGTAAATATATCCATTTAATACTTATGTACCCTACTGGTACATATGTGTTAGTATTCGTATATCAGTTAGTTAGCAGGTAGATTTTCGAATGGTTATTAGATACAAAAATCTGTTAGTGTCGCTTTCCTAAACCCAGGTACATTTCAAGCAAGAGCATATTTTTAAGGCAGGTAGTGTTTTCTTTGTAGAACTAGGGAACCATTTTGTCTAGGTAGTCTTGAATTTTTACTTGATCTAAGTATAAATAATAGTACATGCGCCTTGTTCCTTCATAATATCAGCAAGGCTTGCCGGATACTGTTCAGTTTATAATTGCAGTTTTTAGTCCGTCATTTACTTAAAAATATAATATGAATAAAAGGGCGCGAGAGTTTGCGGTCAATTTATCGTTAAAAGTATGCGACGGGTGTTTTCAAATCCTTTAAAAGTTACATACTATAAGTATTTTGGAATTGAGCCTAAAAACCACGGACACCGAGTACTGAGTGCACCACATGTCGAGTCGAATTGATTTTTTCGGAAATCGGAACAAAAAGGTTCGTTGTAAAAATTATGAATTTGCTCCCTTTTAATTCATAGCAGACTAATTTCTGAAACTATAAAACATGTGAAATTTATTACACCAATGAAGTGGAGGCTTTGGTCTGGTGGACGAGCTTAGATACAAAATCGAACCTACGGGTATTCCAGAAGGTACAAACAAGTGCTCTAGTCTGCGTGGCGGGCGCTCTACGCACCACCCCTGCGTAGGCGCTGAATACTCTTTTTAATGTATTGCCAATAGATTTAATGGCCAAGCAATGTGCGGCCTTTTCCGCTCTACGGCTGCGGGAGTTATCCGGCTGGAGAGATAATGTGGTTGGCCATACAGCCATCCTTAAGAATTTGGATTCGCCTTCGTCGGACTATTGCGCTCTAACTGCATTTATCGATATGAAGTAGGAGGTTGTAATCCCGGATAAGGATTATTCGTCGAAGGAGCCGCCGGACCTGAGACACAGGCTGCAGATTTATATCGACGGCTCCAAACTGGATAAAAAGTGGGCAGCGGGGTCTTTGCAACTCAACTAGTCTAACCGATAATTGCAGCGTCTTCCAGGCGGAGGTGGCTGCTATAAATGAGGCCGTTGATCACCTGAGGAATGCTGTTCATGGCTACAATAAAATTTGTATTTACTCTGACAGCCAGGCTGCACTATAAGCGCTTGGATCGGTCACATGTAAGTCTGGGACAGTGGAGAAGTGCCGCAAATCTCTTAACGAGCTGGAAAACTTGCAAGAGGGGGCACATTCATTCCGATTTCGTCGTCCTGGAAGGGACTGAGCATGCCGTTCGCTACCGCTCGCTATTTTGAAAGGAATTTTCCTTAGGGGAGCGGGTGTGAGATGGAGCAATCTCGTATCCTGCTACCATACTAAGCTCGTGTGGCCTGAATGGGACGCGAGACGTACCATAAGTCTCCCTCTTCTCTGGTGGTTGGACTTATAACCGGACACATAACAATCGGGAAGCATGCACAACGGCTGGGTGCTCCTTATAATGACTAATGCAGGAGCTGCAAAGACGAAGAAGAGATAGAAACAGTCAAGCATTTTCTGTGCGACTGTCCTGCACTTTGGCGCAGGAGGAATTAATCTCTGGGATCTCCCTTCTTTGACGATGTTTGTGATCTGGCTAAGGTGGAACCTAAGAAATTCCTGACATTTGCTGAATCGACCTGTTGGTTTGAGTAGGGGAGAGATCCACGTGGTATCACAATGGGACCTTTTGGGCCTAAGTGCACTGGTGCTCGCACCGGTGGCCACTCTAACCTAACCCTACCATGAAGTGGAGAGAACCAACTTGCCATTCAACGGACTGCTATATTTGTACTACAAAAGTACTTGGGGGTGGAAAGTCAAGAAAAGTAACCTACGCGAGCGCATCTACAGTGTCATTACCAGAACTAAATTCAACGGAAGCTACATAGCCAGAATCAAATTTAACTTTAGTTCCGGCTCCAGTTTCATTGTCAACAGCAGTATCTGATTACGCGGCATCATGTTGTATTGAATTCCAAACGGAAAACGAAAAAAACTCTTTGTCACAAGCACAACTCAATGATTGGATATGGGATTTCGAATTGTCAAAGGAAAAGGCCGAACTACACGCCCCTCGTATGCAACAATTTAAATTTGTTTCATCCGATTTTAAGGTAACATATTATAGAACTCGTCACGAAAAGCAAAAAAAAAAAAAAGGAAGGGATTTTTATGGGGCCGCAAATAAGGAAAGAACGATTGTGACCAGTGGAGGTAGCAGCGTGGGATTCTTTTGAAAAGGTCGCTACTCCTTTTTTAGGCATACACAAAAGTCCCAACTACGAGATGATAGTGAACAACTTAATCAAAAACTATGAGGAAATGGGTAAATAAAAAAACATATTTAAGACCGTTTTCTCAGTTAACTCTAAAAACTATCTGTATGAAAATTTTTAAATTTACATGAGAATATAGAGCCCTACATCTGAATTCATCGTCCAGTTCCGAACAAACAAGAATGAGAAAAATGTAAAAAAAAAATTTGTTCTGAATTGAAAGATAAATCCAGCTTAAGAAAATTATATACTAAGGTGACACTTATGTATTTATCTAATATACTTTTTTATTTTCTTTCAGGAGTAAATATGTCTTCAAAAATTCATTTTCTTCACTCCCGTTTAAATTTTTTCCGAAAAATCTTGGCGACGAAAGTGACGAGCATGGCGAAAGGTTTCACGCAAATGAAAATGATTGGAAGTCGGTATCAAGGATTCTGGGATGTCGCTATGATGGGTGACTACTCATAAGAGAAACCGATCTTAATCTAAAGAGTTTACTTGGAACATCAGTGAGCAGACGTGTTTTTATTCGCTGTGCTTGTATCATATTTTTAAATGATGAATAGCTGTCTTAAGTGTACAAGTTTGTGTGGTGGTGATGACCATTTAATGTGTGGCCTATGTGAAATAAAAACGCACATAAAATGCACAAAACTTAGTGCTAATATTATTAATATATTAAAGAACAATAATAATCTGTTCTACAGATGTGACAATTGTGTTGTTGGTTTGCCCTCCGTTATGCGGACCAAAATTGCAGAGACTCAAAAAAGTCTCAAAGCTCTCAGTAGCTTTTTCAAGTCGTTAAATAATAATGCCAATAATAAACAGAGAAACAAAAATAACTCTGCTGCTAAAGACAATGTTATTGTAACGCGGTCAAAAACAAAGGGCGTCGAACCGAACGTGAAACAACCACAAAAAGCAATAGAAAAAATGCAGTGTCAAGTGCAATCTCATTCTCTTCAACAACTGAGTGCTAGTGATTTTGATCATGCGAGCACGAGTCTTGTTGGTGGTGAAGATGCTGCTGCAGCTGCTGCTGGCGTCGCTGATATTGGGAGTGTGAATGCTGGTAGTTATTCTGCTGTAGCTGGCGCTGTTTCTGATACTGCAGAGTCTGTCGCTTCATTTCGTTCTTATTCTTCTAATACCGGACATCCCAATGAGCAATTGAAAAATAGTTCCCAAAGTGATGGAATGAATAACCAAAAGGCGCGTCCAATAGTTGTTGGTAGTAACTCTAATGCTAGTTTAGAAGTTAGTGTACGATTCAAATGGCTTCATCTGTCATCTTTTAAGCCATCTGTGAATGCTGAAACTATAGTTGACTATGTATCAAGAACTGCAAATATTTCGCCTTTATTAATGCGGTGCCAAAAACTTACGAAAAGGGACATAGATGAAAAGTCCTTACGGAGTGTTAATTTTAAGCTTGGGATCTCAGCATCTAATTATAATAAGTTGCTCGATTCGTCAATTTGGCCATCGGATGTAAAAGTAAGACCGTTTCTTTTTTTTCAAAGGACTATGGTGCAAAAGGACAACTCATAAGTCCTCGCTCCGTCACCAGTAATGACTGCTACAATTCCTGTCTAATTGATGATGTCCGTTCTTTAAAGAACTCAATATCAATATATTTTCAAAACATATCAGGCATGAGAACTAAGGCCTCTGCTGTATTTGCTGCTACCTCTAGTGAAGAATACGATTTGATAGTTCTTGTTGAGACGTGGCTTACTGCGGACTTTTTTAGTAATGAGTTTTTTGATAAAAATTTGTATAATATATATCGCAAAGATCGTGATAGTGTAAGTACAGGACTTTATCGAGGTGGAGGAGTGCTAATTGCTGTAAGAAAAAGCCTACAAACCTCGGAGGTTCCTCTTAATATCGCTGATACTTCTATTGATCAGCTTATAATCAGTATAAAAGGCAAAACAGAATGTCTATTTGTCAGTGTTTCTTATATACCACCAAATAGTGTAGATAGTGTTTATGAAAATCACGTTAATAATATTATGCATGTTTCGAGCACTAACTTGAATTCTAAATTTTGTATTTTAGGGGATTTTAACTTAAATAAAATCGTATGGAATTATCTTCCAGGTGAGAAAACTCTCATACCTACTAACGTCAATCAAGCTAGTGAAATGTACTTAGTTGATAATTTTTATAGTTTACAGTTAGTTCAAATCAATGATTTTGAAAATACGCTAGGTAAAATCCTCGATCTTATATTTGTTAGTAATGATCTTAATTATAATTTAATTCGTTCTCTCTGCCCGTTATCTAATACTGATAAACATCACGTACCATTGATATTGGAGATTAAGTTTTATGAATTTGGAAATATTAAACTCAATAATGAAGTTGGTTTCAACTATAGCCGATGTGATTTTGCCTTGATCAATAATTTGATCTCAAATATTGACTGGCAGTCTCTTTTTAATAATCGCAATCTTTCAGACTGCTTTGACTTATTCAAAAGTAATATCTCGGAAATAATGAATATTAATATTCCTCGTTTCCCGGCAAGGGTTTACAAGTTGCCGTGGTATACCAAAAGCTTAAAGACTCTAAAAAATTTGCGTAATAAATATCATAAACTTTTTAAAAAATCAGGAAGTCCCGAACTCAAGCAACAATATCTGAATTACGCGAAGGAGTTTAATTGTCTTGATAAGTTTCTGTACAATAGATATATTCTCAATTTCGAAAATAATATCAAATCGAATCCTAAATCGTTTTGGAATTTCATTCGCTCCAAACAATCGGTTTCAACAATACCGTTGTCTGTGTCTTACAAGGGCAAGAATTCATCATCGTCTAGTGATTCAGCCAATTTGTTTGCAGAATTTTTTAAAGAAAACTTTGCTACTGATGATCTATGGAATGACGACGGGGATATGTTGAATGAGATAACGTCTTGTTTCGACTTCTCCTCATTAGTTCTAGATATTGATGATATTATCTTAAGTATTCAGACGATCAAGAGCTCCAAGCAATGTGATTATCAAGAATTTTCATCTTTTTTCCTGAAGCAATGTGTAGCTTCCGTTGCAGAGCCCTTGTTGCATATATTTAATTTATCATTAAAGTCTGGTATCTTTTTGGATGAATGGAAAACTACTTTTATTCAACCTATTCATAAAAGTGGTAGTAAAATTGACGTTACAAACTATCGGCCAATATCGAAGATCCCCGTGATTTCAAAACTTTTTGAGAAAACGGTGATGTTTAAATTATCGTCCGCAGTTAAGCGTTATATTTGCCCATGTCAGCATGGCTTTGTTCCGGGGCGTTCAACAGTAACTAATCTGGTCGTTTTTTCGAATTACTGCATCTCGTCTTTTACTCATGGTTGTCAAGTTGACTGCATATATACGGACATATCCAAAGCTTTTGACAGAGTTTCGCACAAAGCTCTCTTGGCTAAATTGCGAAAAATGGGTTTCCACTCAACATTTTTACAATGGATTTATTCATACTTATCCAATAGGATAAATTTTGTTGTTATTGACAACGTAAAGTCATCGCCTTATGTAGCAACCTCAGGTGTGCCCCAAGGTAGTATCCTTGGCCCATTTTTCTTTATTCTCTTTATCAATGATGTAAGTGCTTGTTTCAAGCAATGCAATTATCTCCTTTACGCTGATGATTTGAAAATTTTTTTCAGAATCAAGAACGAGTCTGATACTCTCATACTACAATCTGAGTTAAATAATTTTAATGAGTGGTGCTGTAAAAATAAGCTTGCGCTGAATGCCAACAAATGTTATTACATAACTTATTCCAAATTATGTAATAAATTGATTTCGTCTTACTATGTCTCTAATAAGCCGTTACTTAGGGTGAATAAAATTCGGGATTTAGGTGTTGTATTTGATTCGTCTTTTACATTCACCGAGCACTTAAATTTTATTATCCCCAAAGCATATTCCTTACTGGCCTTTATTAAAAGAAATGGATCCGAGTTTAAGGACCCATATACTAAAAAACTATTATATAATGCCTTTGTGCGGTCAAGGCTTGAGTATGGTTCCATAATATGGAGTCCTTATTATGAGGTACACAATAAGAGAGTCGAACGTGTGCAAAAAATATTCATGAAGTACTGTTTATACGATATAAACTTCGATCTGCCTCTTCCTCCATATATCTCTAGGTGTAAGCTAATTAATCTTCACACATTAGAAAGTAGAAGATTAATTACATCTATAATGTTTATTTATGATATTTCCAATGGCAATATTGATTGCCCGATACTGTTAGAGTCTTTGAACTTTTATGTTCCATCACGGACTTTGCGCCAATATAATATGTTTTTAATTGACCAGTTTAGATCTAATTACGCACTTAATGGCCCGATCACTCGCGCTCTAATTGCTATTAACTCAATCAATAATAATTATTGTATTGATTTTGCGATATCTCGTCGAAGTTTTAAAAATATGTTATTTTCCATTTTAAATTAAGTTTACTGTAAATAAACCTTATGTTTAATAATGTTTAATATAGTCAGTAAGATTTTTGTAATAACAGACTGAATAAAGAAATATGAAATATGAAATAAATAAGCGTAAAACAAGACACATAACTTTTTCAATTATAAAATAAGATCATAGAGTTAAGACAGAATCATATGTACATATGCTATTATTTGTAGAGTACTTAAGGTTTACTATATGGATATATTTATTTGAATTAGCTCATCGATTTTGTTGAATGAAAGCTTATTTTTTTGTAATAAAACAGAGCTTAGGGGGAAAAAATCTGCAAAAAAATAAAAAGTTTTCGAGATCCGTCATCGCAAAGTACAATTTTTTTTATAATTTTACACAAAAAATTGAAAATATTCGTAATGATTGTTCGTTATCTTTGAATGTGCAGGGCATAGCAAAAAGTGTTGTATACACAGTTTTAAAAGCTGTAAACCGTTCTGGAGTTGCTCAATTCGTTCTTGAGATATATGATTAAGTGGACCCAATTTTTTATTTTTTTTTTTGGAAAAAACGGTTATTTGTAAACATCTCAAAAACGTTACCATAGAATTAAAAATAACCTTAATTTTCGGAATCAGGGGGTGATTTTACATAGGAGTTTCATAATGGCGCCTCTGGTGCATTTTGGCTGTAAACCAGTGTAGTCAGACAAGTATAATTTTCATATCATTATTGTGTCGTATCATATCACGTTTATAATATATATTAAAAAAAATATTGTATAAGGTAAGTGTACCTATTTACGTACTATTAAAACATGCCCACGTTTAAAGTAATATCTTGGCCCAACAAAAAGCAGTTGAAATCCATTCTTTATTTCTGTGGGTTCAGAGATCTGTTGCGGGCTTTACGATGTTTATTAAAAAAAAATTTTTTTTCAACTTTACGCTTTATACGCATATTTCGACAAACGTATTTTGTTCCCAAATCCGTGCGAAAATTTGGGCCGGTTCCTAACTGCGTGCAAAAGCGTTCCTATTTCCGTTATAAATTAAAAAAAATGGGTTTGCGGTTATGTTTTAAATACTTTTGGTAAAAGACAATCCATTTGGGTACAAAGTACATTCCTATGTACTTTATTTATTTATTCAAAACATAAAAACAAATTTTATCGATACAGCAATAAAAAAAAACAGAAAAATTCATTAGTTTCTAGTGTTGACTAGAGAAAATGTAATTTTAAAAGTAAAATCATTGCTAACTACGTATTATTTAGATTACGTACTTAAGATTTCATATATGTACGTACTAAATTAACATATTTTGAATAATTTGAACATTTTTAGAAGTTGTGTGCCGTTAAAGTCATGAAAGAAAAAGTGATTAAAACTTACTTTAAGTATTCAAATCGTTTTACTATAATTATATAAAAAAATTAAAATTTGTATATTGAAATTACAAATTATATGATAAAACTGAACATTATACATGCAAATAGCTTATAAAACAAAGAAAAATTTTTTTAAAATAAGTTATGTGAATTAATTTAAGTCGTTTATTGAAAATATTTCTCTTTTAATTATTGGCTGAGGCGGATTAATTTTTTTTTAATATTTCGTCTGCTTCATAGTCAAGAATATCGTATTTTTCTGGCCAACGCCAATTAAATCCGCTCATAGACATAGTTTTTATTTTAAATTTTAAAGGATCTCCACTGATAACTTTTAAAACTTTTCCGGGAAACTTTTCTCCTTCATACTGGATAACAACAAAGTCTCCTTCATTATAGTATTTTTCAGGAAGGAAAGATTTTTCAAGATTTACTTTTTCACGTGGCTCCTTTTCTTTTGATGCTTTTTTCAGGGCTGTTTTCCGAAGTTTTTCCTTTGATTTCTTTTCTTTTTTTTCTCTCTTTAAAGCGATTTTCTGAAGTTTTTCCTGTTTTTCTTCAACCAAGCGTCGTTGATATTCCATATAGTCTGAAGCTATTACCACAGTTGGAGTGAGCTTCTTCTTCACTTGTTTCTTCTTCTGATCGGTTGAAGAAGGTTCAGGCCAGAAAAGAGCGTTTTTGAAGGGTGTTGGAAATTCCTCCTTTTTGGAGGTTAAGCTATCCACAAGCAAATCGTTATTAAGTGGCACGAGGTTATCAATCAACCTGTTATTGTAATTTTGATTGTCCTTTAAAGCATCATTAGCACCATTTTCAACGGCTAAATTAGAAGCGTTTATTTCTTTGTGCACATAAGATTGAGTATCCATTACGTTGCAAGTTGGAGTTGAACATCTCATAGGGACATTTTGAGTAGAATCTAAGTCAATTACTTTCCCAAATAAATCAAGGAAGTCAATGCCCATGTCAACTATATCGATTGAGCCACACCCGCCCGCCAATAGACTAGTAAACCCGCTTAAAGGCGCAATCCCATTGCCTTCGGGACTCAGTTCCTTCTTCAAATTTTTCCAAAAGTAGTACAAATTTTCGTCTTTAATATCACCAGTCCATATTCCATCGCACTCGTTAAATAACTTTATTTTCTCATCTTCTAATCGCTCTTCAAATAATTTCATTAGGTCACATTGATGTGGTTGTTGTTCTTCACTATTAATCACATCTTCAACATTCTCGGCAATGATGGGATTTTGCATGCCCGTTTTTAAAATTTTATGGTAAGCAACTGCATCTGCATTGAATGGATACAAACCACAAGCTCTGAAAGCACTCTGTATCACATCAGTAGTAATCGACGATGTTATACATTTATCTATAGCTGGACCGAAATCTTCACGTTTCATTCGCTGTCCATTATTTGTAATTCTCCAATCTTGTACTTCCTTTTTCCAAACGCTTTTCAAACAGTGAAAAATTCCAACGTCCATGGGCTGTAACAAGTGCGTTGAATTTGGAAGAAGTGCAATTAGGATAATGCCATGTTTCTTGCAAAATTCGCTGAGAGGTAGAGATATATGGGATACGTGCCCATCCAAAAATAAAACGACAGGAAGTTTTGCCTTCATTTCCAACAGAAAATTATAAAATACGTTTGCGATATATTCAAAAAAGGTTTCTACGGTCACCCAGCCTGAGTCAGATTTGCCAATGGCCCAGCTTTTAGGATATTTCGCCATAATATTTGGTGGGAAGCGTTTATAGGGGAAAAGGGCAAACTATGGCATCATTTTTCCATCTGCGGATGCTCCTATAGACAACCTTAGACATTCTTTTTCATCATTACCTGATCTGAAGTAAACGTGCTTAGCACCGCGTTTAGTTAACACGGCTTGACCTTTTGGGCACAGGAAAAATGCTGATTCATCACAGTTAAAGATCCTTGATGGATCTTCCAGTACATCTAGACAGTTATTGTCTTTCATATAAGTCTCGACTCTCTCGAACCAATTCCTTATGGAAGATTCCGTTACTGAAGCTCGGGAAGCTGTTAAGCATTGAGGCATTCGTTGGCTCAAGGACGGGTTTCTTTTTAAAAAAACTTTGAACCATTTTCTTCCTGGAATACCATTTGTAAAAGTGTTTGGCCGTTTGAGTTCCTTAACCAAATTTCCCATGGAGTTTGTAAGCTGATCTTTAGTTATAGGAAAGCCCAACTCCGCCAAATGATGAATCCATTTAACGATAATATTTTCTTCTTCTGTCGACAGAACTGGAAGAGGGCCTGAGGTTGGCTTTTTGGTATACTTCTTCTTGATTTTTTCCAATAATGTCTGTCTGGGAATTCCATATATTTTTAATGCTCTGTAGCAGGTCACATGGCCCTTTTCCACAGCCTCAATAGCTAACTGTAAACAAGTAGGTGAATACTTCGGCATATTATGATACTAGTTGCGTCCTGTTCTATTATTATATCACTAAAAATATGCGGTGCTGTGAAAAAATGTTACGAAAGAACAACCCATTAATATTTCCTAATTACTGCCTATAGTATAACGTAATTAGGAACATGCACAAAATTAATGAGCCTAATTCCGGGCAATGCGTTTTCTCTTCAGCAGGTACCAAAAAGAAATTTTTTCTAAATTATTATATTGAGACAATATTTTATACAATTATAATCCGTATATATGCACAAAATATGTATATTTGGACACAATTTTTAATATTTTCTTTATTAACTTTTTGTATAATTTTCCCAAATATTAGCTGTTCGACCATAACTTTCGGCTTTGTAAACTCCCGTAGTTTTGAAAAAATAGTTGCACGGAAATAAGCCATGATAATGTGTATGAAATTAGTTACTTATTATAATTTGCAAATCTTTTAAAATATACATCTTATTATAAAAAATTAACAAAACCATAAGATCTAAATGTTCCTAATTCCGTTCTAAGCACGTAAATAGGTGCACCTCAAAAAAATAATGCTCCTAATTACGTGCTATTTTAAAATTAAAATTCTTAATAACTTTTTTATTATACACGGGCTCTAATACATGAGTTCATCTCGAAAACACTTAAAACTTTTAATTTCTGAAGGAAATTATATATTAATACTTACCAATTAAAGGTAAAACTCTTAAGAATTTTTCACAACACTCTTATCAATTCCTGGGGCTAAGATACTTGGCTTGGATATCATAAGTGGTTTCAGGCTCTGGATCAGGGACTGATATCAGTCTTAGACCGGCCATAGTGACGAATGTCACGCGTGATTAGTTATCACGTCCTGCACGAGGTGCCCCTGCTTCTACTGATAATGGCGGATCTAGAGAGGACAACTCGATAAAACCCGCACCCCTTGAGTCATTGTGCCGAGCTCAGGGGAGGGAGAGTCAAGATCGGTACACAACGGTGACGAACTGGACTGTTTTAGGACTTTGATTTCACTTTACATTTTGACTTGATGACATTGGGCTGGTAGGTGCGGTATTCTGCCACTTTAGTAGGTCGGGGTGAAACCCTACCAAAATGGCTGGTAGGCTAATGCTGCACCTGCCCACGTCCCGTTAAAACCGTGGCGGGCCTCAAGGTACGTTCCGGCTCCGTCGCCGTTAAGTTGGTGGTGTAGGTGCGGTTGAAGATTTTCCCGCTTCGCGTCCGGTCTGGCTCTGAACGCATTACTCATAAGGTAATGCGTCAACCCTCGCGTGGCCTCCCTGCGTAGCATAGATAACCACGAGATCGTTAAAGGGCGACTACACAATCGGCTCCGGATAGCGGCCTTGAGGGGGGACTTTTTTTAGAATGGACAATACTAATACGAATCCGCCAAGGATGGGGTGCGGAAGAAGAGCGCTTTTGATGGAAATCCGTCAAATCAATCTTCAGCACTCTAAGGCGGCTTCCGCAAATTTGTTGCTCTGCCTTGAAAAAGGCGGAGTGGATATAGTCCTTGTCCAGGAGCCGTGGCTGAGTAGTAACGGCAGTAAGATTTCTGGATTAAGGACTGGAAAATTCAACACCTTGGTGCATGGGGAGGCAAGTAGGCCTAGATCCTGTGTGCTTGTTAAAAAAGAGATTAAAGCTTTTATTCTCTCTAATTTCAGCAATGCTGACGTAACCACGGTCTGCCTCGAGCGAGGAAGTAATGAAATGTGGGTGGTCTCAGCGTACATGCCCCACGGGGACGTAGTGGGACCACCACCTGCGATACTGGGTGAAATCACCGCTGAAGCAAGGCGGAGAGGTGTTGGCGTGATCATCGGTGCCGATGCAAATGCCCATCATAGCATTTGGGGAAGCTCGGATACCAACACTAGAGGTGAGTCTTTATTTACTTTTATTGTAGATGAGGGACTTTGTA
Organism: Eurosta solidaginis; assembly: GCF_040869045.1. Lineage (NCBI taxonomy): Eukaryota > Metazoa > Arthropoda > Insecta > Diptera > Tephritidae > Eurosta > Eurosta solidaginis. Next base: position 237,395,986 of record NC_090321.1, read on the forward strand.
TATGTAATAGGGGGAATGACCCGACTTTTATTACTGCGTTAAGGGAGGAGGTCCTGGACCTCACCCTGGTTAGTAGAGAACTGGAAGGTCGGATATCTGGATGGAGGGTTCTCAACGAGCACTCCTTCTCTGATCACCGATATATTCAGTTCTCAGTGAACGAAGAACGTCCCGGTAAAATATCTTTTAGGAACCCTAAAAGTACTAACTGGGACTTGTATTGTAGGAAGCTGGGAGAGCTACTGCCTGCGGTGCCTATCATTAGTTCGGGCCTGTCCGAATCTGAGATAGACGTTCTGGTGGAAAACTTCACCTCGGCAAGCAATAGCGCCTTTCAGCTGTCCTGCCCATTGAAAACTTACAGGGGGAAGGGCAAGCCGCCCTGGTGGTCGGATTCTCTTGACGACCTAAGAGCGTCCAGTCGGCGGCTCTTCAACAGAGCCAGGAGGAGTAAATTACCCTCGGACTGGGAGCTCTATAAGGTGAGTCTGGGGATTTATAAATATGAAATAAGGATAGCCAAGCGAGATGCATGGCAAAGCTTCTGCGAAAACGTAGAAGGCTGCAATGAATCCGCGAGATTTAGAAAAATACTGTCTAGGAACCCCGCTCCTCTGGGGTATCTGAGAGATGATGGTGGGGACTGGTCGATGAGTAGCGAGGAGTCCCTAAGGCTTTTACTGGACAATCATTTTCCCGATGTCCCAGTTGCGCAGGGATCTTCGCCTGCATGGTCGGCGGTCGTTGGCCATGCAGAAGTGCCTGCCATTCCAATACGGGAAAGTCAGATAACCTGGGCTATAGGGTCGTTCAACCCTATAAGTCTCCGGGCCCGGATGGAATCATTCCTGCGCAGCTTCAAAGGTCTTTGGGGATTTCCTGCCGCTGGTTGGCCATCATATATACTAACTGCCTCAGGCTTAACTATATCCCGAAGTCTTGGCACACGGTTAGGGTTATTTTCATTCCGAAGGCCGGCAGAAGCTCTCATGTATCACCTAAGGATTTCAGGCCAATCAGTCTCTCGTCGTTTCTTCTTAAGACGTTTGAGCGGTTGATTGACCTGTACCTACGGGAAAGGATACCTCGGGGGTTACTGTCGGCTTCACAACATGCGTACTGCAAGGGCAGATCGACGGAAACGGCTCTCCATTCGATTGTAAAGCAAATAGAGGGGTCCCTAGAACACAAAGAGTATGCTCTGGGTGCCTTTCTAGACATCGAGGGAGCTTTTAACAATGTCTTACCGGGGTCAATCGAAAGAGCTCTGGTGGGTTTAGGAGACGAGGCGGCTCTGGTTGAATTTATTAGCAAACTTCTATGCGGCAGAATTGTCGCAGCGGAGTGGGGAGGGGCCATAATTAAGAGGAAGGTGTGCAGGGGCACGCCACAGGGGGGTGTCCTATCTCCTCTCCTCTGGGTTGTGGTAGTCAACGAGCTTCTTGTGGAGCTGGAAGCCAATGGTTGTCGGGTGGTTGCCTATGCAGATGACCCCGCTATCCTAGTCAGAGGCAAATTTCTGGGCGCCCTGCGCGATGTTCTTCAGGGCTACCTGGATACTGTGGCTAGGTGGGCTGAATCATGTGGATTGGCGGTCAACCCGGGAAAAACGGAATTGGTCCTTTTCACAGGAAGATATAAGGTGCCCGATTTCAGAACTCCCTCGATTGGAGGGGTACCGTTGGTACTTTCTGATAGGGTTAAATATTTGGGGATTGTTTTGGACAAGAAACTGTCCTGGAGACCCAATGTGGAAGATCGGGCCAGGAAGGCCGCCATTGCCTTGTACTGCTGCAGAGGAGCTATCGGAAAGGGATGGGGACTCTCGCCAAGAATAGTACACTGGCTTTATGAGATGGTGGTCAAACCGATTCTGCTATATGGGGTGCTGGTCTGGTGGAAAGCACTGGACACGGCGAGCACCTCCAAAATGTTAGTGTCAGTGCAACGGACGGCGCTGATCGGTATCAGTGGCGCTCTCAGAACAACGCCTACCTTGGCACTGAGCGTCATGCTGAACATATACCCAGTAGATATTGCGGGAAAGGCGGCCGAGGCAAGGTCGTTGGTCAGGCTTCGTGATATGGGATATAGACTTTCTGACCGCGGACACTCTAGCCTTCTTACCAGTTTCGACTTCATCCCGGACAGAACGGACTACTGTATGCCGATAACAGCTCCCTATACAACCTTCACCCCAGTTATTCCAGAGAGAGAGGATTGGGGAAGAGGAATTATCTGGGGCATGGGACCGGTTAACTTGTTCACGGATGGGTCAAAGCTGGATGGAAAGGTTGGTGGGGGGGTCTTTTGTCAAGAGCTAAATTTAAGCCGCAAGTTTAAGTTGGCTGATCACTGCAGTGTATTCCAAGCGGAAATTGCTGCGATTAAGGATGCGGTGGATGGAATGCTATCCAGTGCTACCACGGTTAGGGAATTTAACATCTACTCTGATAGCCAATCGGCTATCAAGGCCTTGAGCTCAACTACAGTGCGATCGAGGGTGGTCTGGGAGTGCCTGACCTCGCTTGCGATTGCATCGAATTATTTTACAATTAAGATTATCTGGGTCCCGGGCCATAGTGATATCCCGGGTAACTGTCAAGCGGATCTCTTAGCCCGCATCGGTACAACTGAACCGGATGAAGATGGCTGTAGGGACTTCGGGATCCCGCTGGCCACCTGTGGATTGCTCCTCCATAGCTGGGCCTCGAATCAGCTCAGCAAACGTTGGGCGGATACCACGTCTTGCAGGGTAGCAAGATCTTTCTGGCCGAAAATGGATGGTAGGAGGTCTGCTGAAATAATTGGGTTCACTACGGCTCACCTATCAATGGTCATTGGGGTTTTGACAGGGCACTGTCCCATGGGTATCCATGCGGTACGTCTCAATATACTGGAAACTCCATCCTGCTGCAGCTGTATGGAGGATGATGAGGTGGAATCACCAAATCACTTTATGCTTGATTGTCCAGCTTTTGCCAGAATTAGGCGAAAGTACTTCGGTCGCGACTCACTTGGATCTCCCGAGGATATATCCAAAGTTGAGATCGGTATCATTCGGAGCTTTATCGTTGCTACCCAACGATTCTCTAAGTAGCTGGATCTAGGTCACCGTTATTTTTGGTGTATGTGGTATCACAACGGACCTTCGTGTTGTCCAAGTGAGCTATCCTTATCAGGGCAGCTACCACCTAACCTATCCTATCCTTATCAATTCCACTAACGATATACACTGACGCATGCCTTCTGAACAAAAGTTTATAGTCAACTGATAACTGAATGCAAATCTTATTTAAAAAATGTATCTTTGAGACTGACAAGTAGGAATTTTCAAATGTTAACAGTTTTGATCTATTCTTTAATTTTTTTTTATTAGAAAAATTGTTTCATTTCCTTATTTTTCTGCTTCAAACCTTTTTACCAAAAATAGCGCGGAGTTTGGGGGCTAGCACGGGAATGGGTGCACTTACCTTATTCTAAGTATATTACGTACATAAATCTATATTTATACTCAGTTGAGCAGAGCTCACAGAGTATATTAACTTTGATTGGATAACGGTTGGTTGTACAGATATAACGGAATCGAGATAGATATAGACTTCCATATATCAAAATCATCTGTGTCGAAAAAGAATTTGATTGAGCCATGTCCGTCCCTCCGTCCGTCCGTCTGTCCGTTAACACGATAACTTGAGTAAATTTTGAGGTATCTTGATGAAATTTGGTATGTAGGTTCCTGGGCACTCATCTCAGATCGCTATTTAAAATGAACGATATCGGACTGTAACTACCCCCACTTTTTCGATATCGAAAATTTCGAAAAACCGAAAAATTGCGATAATTCATTACCAAAGACGGATAAAGCGATGAAACTTGGTAGGTGGGTTAACCTTTTGACGCAGAATAGAAAATTAGTAAGATTTTGGATAATGGGCGCGGCACCTCCCACTTTTAAAAGAAGGTAATTTAAAAGTTTTGCAAGCTGTAATTTGGCAGTCGTTGAAGGTATCATATGAAATTTGGCATGAACGTTACTACTATTACTATATATGTGTTAAATGAAAATTAGCAAAATCGGATGAAGAACACGCAAACTTTTTAAAAAAAATATTTTTAAAAGTCAAATTTTAACAAAAAATTTAATATCTTTACTGTATATAAGTATTTTATATCAACATTCAACTCTAGTAATGATATGGTGCAACAAAATACAAAAATAAAAGAAAATTGCAAAATGGGTGTGGCTCCGTCCATTTTCATTTAGTTTGTCTAGAATGCTTTTAATGCCATAAGTCAACAAAAATTTACCAATCCTTCTTAAATTTGGTAGACGCATAGATTCTATGACGGTAATTGTTTTCTGTGAAATTGGGCGAAATCCGTTGAAGCCACGCCCAGTTTGTATACACAGTCCACCGTCTGTCCTTCCGTTCGGCCGTTAACACGATAACTTGAGCAAAACCCCATATATATTTACTAAACTTAGTCCACGTACTTATCTGAACTCACTTTATCTTGGTATAAAAAATGGCCGAAATCCGACTGTAACCACGCCCACTTTTTCGATATCGAAAATTACGAAAAATGAAAAAAATGCCATAATTCTATACCAAATACGAAAAAAGGGATGAAACATGGTAATTGGAATGATTTATTGACGCAAAATATAACTTTAGAAAAAACTTTGTAAAATGAGTGTGACACCTACCATATTAAGTAGAAGGAAGTGAAAAAGTTCTACAGGGCGAAATCAACAGCCCTTGGAATCTTGGCAGGAATACTGTTCGTGGTATTAGCAGTACCTGACAGATGATTTTCTGGATCACCCTGGCCCACATTTTGGTCGATATCGCGAAAACGCCTTCACATATACATCTGAGGGCCACTCGCTTTTAAAACCCTCATTAATACCTTTAATTTGATACCCACATCATACAAACACATTCTAGAGTCATCCCTGGCCCACCTTAATGGCGATATCTCGAAAAGGCGTCCCTCAATAGACCTAAGGCCCACTCTCTCTTAAAATGCTCAGTAAAATCTTTCGTTTGATACCCATATCATACAAACATTCTAAAGTCACCCTTGGTCCACCTTTATGGCGATATCTCGAAAAGGTCCACCTATACACCGAAGGCCCACTCCTTTTTAAAATACTCATTAGCACCTTTCATTTCATTCCCATATCGTACAAACACATTCTAGAGTCACCCCTGGTCCACCGTTATGGCGATATTTCGAAACGGTGTCCACCTATCGAACCAAGGATCACTCCCTTTTAAAATACTCATTAACACCTTTCATTTGATACCCATATCGTACAAACATATTCTAAATTCACCCCTGGTCCACCTTTATGGCGATATCTCGAAAAGGCGTTCATCTATAGAACTAAGGCCCATTCCCTTTTAAAATACTCATTAGCACCTTTCATTTGATACCGATATCGTACAAGCACATTCTAGAGTCACCCCTGGCCCACCTTTATGGCGATATCTCGAAAAGGCGTCCACCTATAGAACTAAGGATCACTCCCTTTTAAATTACTTATTACCACCTTTCATTTGATACCCATATCGTACAAACCCATTCTAGAGTCACCCCTGGCCCACCTTAATGGCGATATCTCGAAAAGGCGTCCACCTATAGACCTAAGGCCCACTCCCTCATAAAATGCTCAGTAACACCTTTCATTTGATACCCATATCGTACCAGCACATTTTAGAGTCACCCCTGGTCCACCTTTATGGCGATATCTCGAAAACGCCTTCACATATACAACTAAGGCACACTCCCTGTTAAAATACTCATTAACACCTTTCATTTGATACCTATATCGTACAAACAAATTCTAGAGTCAGCCCTGATCCACATTTATGGCGATATCCCTAAATGGCGTCCATCCATAGAACTATGGCCTACTCTCTCTTAAAATACTCTTTAATACCTTCCATTTGATACCATGTCATACAACCACATTCCAGGGTTAGCCTAGGTTCATTTTCCGACATTGTGATTTTCCCTTATTTTGTCTCCATAGCTCTCAACTGAGTATGTAATGTTCAGTTACACCCGAACTTAGCCTTCCTTACTTCTTTTTACTATATCTAATAATGCCAATTTTACGTGAATATCACATCTACATCATATAGTACAAAAATATCATACGAGCTCATCCGCATCCATACATTTGTATCCACTACATTATCTTTGCTGTTATTCAAAGTAACTGCACCTTCAGCTCAATTGCGATAAAAATTATATTGACATGTATTCTTGTATGTTATTTTGTTGTCAATATCATGCAACATCATGCAATAACACATTTTATTTTGTTCAAAAAATAAATAACAATAAAACCAAACCAAACAAACCCAAGCACAGTTGGTTGAATTTCACAATTGTCAAACGTTTCTGACAGAACAATCAATGCAAATAATAAATGTAAAGGATTTGCATTGAATAAAAGTTAATTGTTGTACGCACATGTCGGTTGAATATACATAGCGGTACTTGTAATCTGTTATTGTTTGCGTGTTTGTGAGCAAAATTTTTTCTAACACTACTACACACACAAATACTTTCATGTACTATTCTTTAAATAACAATTTTATGTCAACAAAGTATTTGCATGGCAAAGTTCATTATTATGTAGCTTTTTATTGAATGATGTCAACTTAGAAAAATAAATAGATAAAGGTAATGGACAAATGTAAATCTATTTTTCAGTATGAGAGGGGATGTATTTTCATGAAGAGTAATTGTGGAAATTAAATTTAGTATTAAAGAATTTTTTGAATGAAAAATTACTAAAACTGGTTTATCAGTTCTAAGGAAGACAAACACTCTTCAGCTGTTTGTTGGAATGCCAACAACTTCAAGCTTTTCCCGTGGATCACTAGCAATTTTCAGACATTCGCATGGAAGACTTATAAAGGTTCCACAATTAGAAACCTTTGGAAAATTATGAAATGTGTGCTTTGCACGTCGCAACGCACTCCACACCTCCATTTGCCAAACAAGTACTTTTAGTTTTGTTTACTTTTCTTTATTTAGGTTAGTTTTAGTTTTGTAGTGTAATTAATATTTTAAATACGTTAGCACTAAACTTAGTTTTATTTTAGTCTGTACATTTTGTTTGCAAAATTAAAAATATTTTAGTATGCGCACTCAGCTCACGTTTTTCCTTCTTCGTGCCAAAATTACAATAATTATTCAGAGCCGAATTGCTCTGTGTTCAAGCTGTTCCACACCCGTGGGTAGACAACGGGTGGTGCAGCAACTTGAACACAGGGTGACATTTTATTATTTATTATGGCTCTGTTACATCATCCTTTTTGGGGAAAAGAAGAATTGACAAAGTGATCAATTTTGTCACATTCTTCTTTTGCCAAAAACTTATAAAAATTGTTGCGAACAAACGAATATATATATATTATGGTGTTCCTCCCCTTTTTAATTCGTTGGTTCGGAACCATTTTTATTACTAATTGAAAAAAAGATTTTATACATCGAATAGCTAATTTTAGTTATTTTTATAGTTCATTGTAACTTAAATAAAAGGTATAAATATTAATAATATACGTAAAATATGTTGAATGTTTTTTTTTTTGTAAGTATTTATGTTTGATATATTCCATTTAAAGTTTTACATTTTTATTACATATTATATATGTTTTTTTTTTTTTTTTGTTGTTTTAGCAATTAAGAAATACCCTTTTTTTTCTTAAATATACAAATTTGTGTGCTATTTTCCTTTTTTTTTTTTGTTTTACAAGTTTTTGTGCCTTCGTGGCTGCTTAATTACTAGTAAATAAATTTTGGATTTGCTTTTTAATCAAATTTAAAGTTTAGTGAGAGTATTAAAGTAATGTTAATTTACTTTGCTAAGGCGGCTTTTGTGTACCACTTTTTCTTTGTTTTTGACTTCATCGAAAATAGTTACATTGGGTTCGTTAATTTTGGTTATTGTAAACGGACCTTGATAAATATTTTCGTGTTTATGGTGTGGTTCTTTTTGTAAAAGTACTTTATCTCCGATTTTTACAATTAAAGGTCGTGCCGTTTTATCGTACAAATTTTTATTTTGTAATTTATTTTTATTAATTAGATTTTGTGCCATTTTGTGCGTTTTCTGCATCCTAAACTTAACTTCTTTGGCATAGTTTTCGACATTATAAATTGGGTCAATTGTTTCTTTTGTCAATTCATTAGGCAAAGTTGCCTTTTTTCCAAAAACTAACTCGTAAGGCGAAAATTGATTGTCGAAATTGTGCTACTCGTAGTGTTGTGTAGGAAGGTAAAATATTTTAAATAAACATCCCAATCAGAAAAATTGTCTTTTAAATATGCACGTAAGTATTCATTAAAAACTCTATGATTACGTTCAATCGTGCCAACAGTTTCATGATGGTATGCAGTTGAAAAATTATGGTTAATGTTTAAAAGCTTTTTTAATTCTTCGAATAATTCATTTTTAAATTCAGTACCTAAATCTGATTTTATGGCATTCATTGTGCCGTAAGTTAAAATGAATCCTTCAAAAATAGCTGAAGCGATTGTTTTTGCCGATTTGTCTGGTACAGCGACTGTTACCAGATATTTACTCATGTCGCAAATCATGGTAAGTGCGAACTTGTTACCATATTTGGACTCAGGTAGGGGTCCTATTGTGTCAATTACTAGTATATCAAATGGTTTACAAGGAGTTGGTGTTAAAACAAGTTTTTCTTTTGTTTTAGGTTTAACCTTGTTTAAAAGACAATCCTTACAATTTTTGATATATTTCGATATATCACGAGTCATGTTCTTCCAATAAAATTTTGTTCGCAATTTTTCGTAAAGTCTTTTCATTCCGCAATGTCCACCGGAAATGGGATCATTATGGTATATTTTCATAAGTTTTAATTTTGTATCTTCATCTGTTACTGTCTCCACTGGATCTGTTAGTATAATTTCTAATGATTTTAAAATTTTATTTCCAATATTTTTGAAATTCGTAATAGTATAATGTTCGAACATAATATCGTTTTTAGGCCATTCAATCTTCTTAATTTTGCGTTTGCCGGCTTCTGATTCAAGCCTCGAAAGTAATTTCTCTAAAGTCATTATTTCGTTAACAAGCTCAAAACTAAGTAACTCGAGTTTCTTATGTTTAATATGCGCAAAGATTCTTAAATTTGTTCTTTTATTATTTTTATCGTACGTAATTGCAGATCTTATTCGTGGGACTTTTTTCGAAAAATTAAATGAAAATTTGTCATAGACATGTAAAGTAAGTTGTTTTTCGTCGGTTTTGTCTGTTTTTCTATGTAAATTTTTGTCGCTTGCCTTTTTTGTCATGGCTCTTGTCTGTACTGCTAAAATTTGTTTGTTCGATTCTTTAATCTCATCGATTGTAATACGCGATAGTGCATCAGCACAAACGTTTGATTTACCTTTTATATCAGGCATGCTTAACGAACGAAACGATATCATTTCGTTACGATAATCAACGCTAATAAACGAAACGAAGTCACTTCGTTTCGTTTATTAACGTTAAGATCGTCAAATTAACGTTAATTTGTCGTTCTTAACGTTAATAAACGAAACGAAATGACTTCGTTTCGTTTATTAACGTTGATTATCGTAACGAAATGATATCGTTTCGTTCGTTAAGCATGCCTGTTTTATATATACAATAGTAAAGTTATATTCAGATAGTTCCAGTCTTATTCTGGAAAGTTTTGAAGATGGGTCTTTCATGTTGAATAAGTATACTAGAGGTCTATGGTCTGATTTTACAATAAAATGGGTACCATACACATATGGTCGAAATTGCTTGATTGCAAAGTAAATAGCTAAAAGATCTAATTCTATAATAGGTTTTTTATGTTCAGCTTTATTAAATGCTTTAGAAGCGAAACAAATTGGTAAATCACTACCTTGCTGTTCTTGACTTAAAATAGCGCCACATCCAGTTGTGGAAGCATCAACAGTGATAATGAATTGTTTAGTAAAATCTGGATATTGAAGTAATTTTGGTGAAAGTAACGCTGCTTTCAAAGATAAGAATGCTCTTTCGCATTCAACATCCCATACAAATTCAACTCTTTTTCTGCTTAATCGATTTAGAGGCGCTGCCAGAGACGCAAAATTAGGTATAAACCGTCTGTAATAGTTTGCAAACGCGACGAATCGTCGTACCGCGTCTTTGTCAGTCGGTTTTGTATATTTTTTAATTGCGTTTATCTTAGAGTCGTCTGGCAACAAACCTTTGGCTGAGCATTTATGACCTAAAAATGTAACTTCTGGTCATAAAAAGTTGCATTTATTTGGGTTAAGTTTGAGATTAAAAGATCTACAAGTATCGAAGACTTTTGAAAGATTTTTAATGTGGTGTTCTTCGCTACACCCTATGACGATAATATCGTCGACGTACAAAAATGATACATTGGGTGGTATACCCGAAAAAGTTATGGTCATCATTCGTGAGAATGAGTTAGGTGCTATATTTAAGCCGAATGGAAGCACTTTCCATTTAAATGCGCCACGATCAGTGCTGAATGACGTAATGTCACGAGAGTCAGGATGCAAGGGGATTTGATGAAATCCTGAAAAAAGATCTAATGTGTAAAAATATTTTGCTCTACCAAGATTGTCTAAAATATCGTCAACTCTAGCTAGTGGAAATTTATCAGCAATGAGTTTTTTGTTTACTGCGCGAAAATCTACGCACATACGATATGCTTTTTGACCGTTAGTATCCTTCTTTGGGACTACAATTAAAGGACTATTGTAATTCGAATAACTAGGTTCAATCAAATCGTTGTCTAACAATTTATTTACTTGGTGATTTATTTCTTCGCGTTGAGAATATGGCAATCTATAATTTTTAACATATACCGGATCGTTGTCTGTCAATCTTAGTTTTTGCTCGTAAAAGTTATTTAAAGTCATTTTGTCCGTGCCAAGAGCGAAAATGTCGGCATAATCTATGCAAAGGTCAATTAATTTACTATGAGCATGTTGAGGTATTTGATTTTTTAAAATCGAAGTTAGTTTTTCCGTACGTTTGTCTTCTTTTTCTGTCTTGTTAATTGTGTAAATATTATAGTTCGAAAGTTTTTCTGTCCTAATACTTTTTCTTTTGACATACTTCATATCATCTGTGGTATTTATAACTTTAATTTTTGGGTTACTGGAATTAACAATGCACCTAGCGGTGAAAACACCTTTTTCGATTTCCTGCGAGTCCACGAAAAGTGGCTCGGGTGAATTTCCTAAATCAAAAAGTCTGAATATTTCACATCTTGGTGGAATGATACAACTGTCGCTTTCTGTTCCGTATAGGATTGGTAATGAAAATAAGGAAATCTCGGCTTGAGTGTCTACTAGGAAAGAACAAAATTTTTGTGACTCGTTTAGTTGTAATTCTATAAAATCAGAGTAATTTAAATTTAAACAATAGATGTTTATTGGTGAGGGAAGTTCACTCACTGGCTTAGTTTGTCCTCCCTCAGTGTTCGCTCCTGAGGGGCGCTGGCGTTTAAAGCGCGAACGTTTGCGTTTCGACCTCTACCGTTTGAGGATCTTGAATTGTTGTTTCTATTGTTAATATTGTTTGGATTAGGGTTGGTATTTGGAATTGGACGCGTATTATTACTGTTGTTATTCTAGTATCTATTTCCGTTATAATTTCTATATCTTTGATTATTGTTACCATTATAGTTACTATTGTATGAAAATGAATTATTGTTTCTATAACCAGTATAGCCTCAGTTTGGGTAAAAACCTCGATAACTACCACGTGAATTTCTAAATGTGTTGTTACCACGTGATCGAAAAGCTAAAACCTGACGTTCAGTTACTTCATTGTTTTGTTCCACAATTAATTTTGCTACCACGTCTTTCGGATCAGTAAATGCTGTTGAGGCTAGAATGGTTTTTACTAAATTTGATTTTGCATTTAGACGACACACGTTAACAGTTTGTTCGACTGCCATTTCATGAGCTTTCGTTTGAGTGATCCCTTCAATAATAAGAGACCGCTCAAGTGAGTCAGCTAAATCTTCAACTTTTTTGGCAAAGTCTGTATAATTATTACCGCTAACATGTAACGCTGCAATTCTCCCTGCTACAAATTTCGAGTTGTCTGGTTTGATCCTATTACGTAGAGCTGTTTTAATTTCGTTGACTGAAGCTACTTGTGTTGGTATTGCTTCACGAGCTTTACCCTCTAATTTTGATTTTAAGAATGCTATAAAAGTATCGTTTAAATCTGCAGTGGCGAATTGTTCGAGTAATGCAATTTTGTCTATGAAAGAATCAAGTGCTAGTGGATCACCACTGTAGTTTTCTCTAATAGAATTAGCACATGTGTTAATAAAAATTCTTTTATCCTCTGGTGTTGCCATGATTTGATCGTTAAGATCTGGAGCGGAATTAGCAGAAGATGAGGCCACGTTTGTACTATTTGGATCGTTAGGATCTGATTTTAGAGTAGAAGTTAAAATTTCACTATTTGAATCGCTAAGATTTGAAACTAAATGAGAAGTTGAATTTTTAATGGAAGAATTTTCGAGGCCTGGAAAATCTGTTGATAAAGAGAATCTATTTTCCTGGTTTGTGACTTTTTCGGTCGAAGATGAAGCTAAACTTTCGTAGCTTGAGCCTGATTTATCTGAATCGGATCCTGAATCTGAAGTTTTTTGCACTTGTCTACCACTTCTATGGTTGTACATATGAAATTACTAAAGCACTTGCTTGAATGTTGAATTTATATTTGAAGTTAAATTGTTGAGGAAAAAGAGCGAAGGAAGAATTAAAGAAATATTTAACAATTTATTAGAAGAATTAATTGAAACTGCAGTAAATTTCTATGAAAAATTTGTAAAAAGTAATTGAATTCAAAATGGCTCAAAAGTATGTAAGTATTAATTGGTAAAAGTCTTAAAATGTACTCATGGACGCACCGCTTTATTCAAAAGAATCTCAATTTGTTTTTTCACGGAACCACCGCATGTATTAAAAAAATTTAATTGGTTTTTAACGGAACCACCGCATATTGTCAAAAAAAAAAATTACTTGGTTTTTAACGGAACCACCGCATGTACCGAAAAATTGATTGGTTTTTCCGAAAACCGCCGTATCTATCAAAAAAATTGATTGGTTTTTCTAACATACCACCGTTTATCAAAATCCAAAATTTATATGAATGCGAAATTACTTTTTCATTAATTTTGAAATTTAAAATTTTGATTTAAATGCGAAAACACCGAATTTTATAAAGTTTCATAACTATTTTATATGCATACATAAAGCGTAAGAAAAATACCCGTAGGCAACATGTTAAATACATATATGTATACTTATTTTTTCTCGTCACTGCTGCTGCTGCGCTGGCAGACCTGGATCGCTGCTGGTGTTGTTGCTGCTGGTGTTGTTGCTGCTGCTGGTATGTGTCTTTGCGTGTTAGAGTTGGTGGTGGTGGAAAATTTTTGGATTTGTGTATGTGTATGTTTTTGGGTGCCGTTACCTTCGCCGTTATGCGTGGCGTGGTGCGAGTGCCGTTATGGAAATTTATAAAATTTTTCGTTTGATTTTATTTATAAAATTGTATTTTAGTTTTGTTGAATTTGATTAGTAGGATTGTCTTTGCGGTTTATTAAACTCAATGTAGAAAATTTGTATTGTCGTGTTTAAATTTAATTTATGAAATTGAATTGTAGAATTGTTTAAAGTTGTTTTTAGAAAAACATATTTTAGGTTTGTTAAATTTTTCAAGAAATTATATCGTAGTTTAGTAGAATTTATTTAGAAAATTGTATGTTGAGGTTTTGTTGAATTTTAATTAGAAAATTGTGTCGTAGTTTATTGAAAATTTATTTAGAAGAAATTTAGTTGAATTTATTTAGAAAATTACGCCGTAGGTTAGAATTTTAATTAGCAATTTAAGTATTGAAATTTATTAGAAAATTGTATTGTTAAATTTTGCACATTTTCGCACACACACACTTTTGCTTTTTTTTCCAACTCAAAGAAAAATTTTCCCACTCACCACTGTTAAAAAAGACGTCCGATTCGTTGCGTTGCCAAAATTGAAAAAGGGCGAGGCTCCAGCCACACGGTCGCCATATAAAGGTTCCACAATTAGAAACCTTTGGAAAATTATGAAATGTGTGCTTTGCACGTCGCAACGCACTCCACACCTCCATTTGCCAAACAAGTACTTTTAGTTTTGTTTCTTTATTTAGGTTAGTTTTAGTTTTGTAGTGTAATTAATATTTTAAATACGTTAGCACTAAACTTAGTTTTATTTTAGTATGTACATTTTGTTTGCAAAATTAAAAATATTTTAGTATGCGCACTCACTGATGGTGTTCTTTTCCGTTTTCTTCCCAAGCTCTAACATTTTTAGCATTGGTATAGTTGAATCAACTCAAGAAAATTATGAAAATGTTTCATTATTATGGACGTCTTTGAAGCTTGATAAATTTAAGTGTAAAATCGCAACAGACTTGGAATTAGCGATTATATTGATAGGCATTATGAGTCATGCCAGTAAATATCCTTGCACTTGGTGTACAGTATCTAGTGACAATTTAAATACGTGCGGTATGCTTAGAACACTTGGCGATTGCTTAAAAAATGTTAGAGCTTGGGAAGAAAACGGAGGTAAAAAGAAATGCTAAGTTTTTTAAAAATTGTGTAAACAAACCGCTCTTTGATTTTGATGAAGACATTGAAATAATAGAGTTGATTCCACCTCCGGAACTTCATCTCTTACTAGGCGTTATAAATAAACTTTATGAAAGCACGCTAAAAGAAGCTGAAATAGAAAGCAATGAATGGGGTAAAGAATGCCATGTAGATCGTGAAGTTTACTCCGGACAGTCTTCTTTTAACGGCAACTCCTGCAAAAAATTGCTTTAAAATGTAGATATTTTGAAAAGAATTTCAGAAAAACGTGGCCGTAAATGTATGAAATATATTCAGTGTTTTCAAGAGCTTGGTATGGTAGTTAACTCTTGCTTTTCGCATAATCTAGACCCGCAATTCAAAGTGCATATTAATAAATTTAAATCAAGTTTTGAAGACATGAAAATTAGTATTACACCTAAAGTTCATGCTGTAATTGAACACGTGCCTTACTTTTGTTTAAAACATGGAAAATGACTCGATTTTTGGAGAGAGCAAGTTTTGAGTCGTTTATTGAGAGCAGTTTGCGAATAGAATAGTCGCCATTTGTGATTCAAATAAATTAGAGAAGCTGATTAACGAATTTTTGTTGTTTCAAACAAAAATATGCATTATTTTGTAAATTTTGTTTAAAATAACTGTTTGATTGTATGTAACGTTACATAAAATAAATGTTTACATTATTTTTTGCAAAGAAACATAATTATTATTGCACTAAAATAGATTTCCCTATCAATAACGCGTGTAAAGCTTTAATTGCAAAAATTAAAAAGTTCAAGTGACTAAAAAAAAGCGCCGAATATGCGATTTCGTGGTTGGCTTTTTTTGACACTAGGTACCTCCTAGAATAAGCCCATAGAAAAATTTCCCGGGTGGTCGGCAGAAAAATTTAAATTTTTTAAAACACACCGTGACCTAAGACCTACCTAATTATATTCCATCTTTTAGTAATGTAAGTATTGTTATCAATAAAACCGTTTAGCTTAAAATATTGTTTTTAATTATTTTATTTCATATACATAGTATAGGGGAGTAGAAGAAGGGTAGTTGTACAAAATGCATTAAAACCGAAAGCACCATCAGGGCTAATCGAGGGATGTGCATAAAACCTACAATTGCAGACCTAAGAAGAAGAGTCCGGGATTTGGTGGAACATTATTCCTGCGCAACTTAGAAGATACTTGGTTATTTCCAACATTTGGATGGCTTACATTTGCGGCAACTGAGTGAGGTTGAACGTGACGTAAGAAAACTTCATCTTAAAGAAATGGAAAGCTCTCAAATCTCTCCCGTAAACTTTATAATTATCAGCTTGACTTCGATTATCCTAAATGGCTCAATCAACACAGCGATTGTGAGCTTAGCAAAGTCACCCTAGCAGAAAAACCGTCGAAGGAGCCATCAATAATTAATACGCTGACAAAATTTCCATACAATCAATTGACAGGCTGTTTCGCATAGTTAGCGTACGTAAAATCATATAAAAGCTATATGAATCAATTCGTATGGATCAGCCGCAGGCCTATATATATATATATATATTTTTTTTTTAAACAAATATTACTCTATTTGTTTATAATTAATAGAAAACGCTTTCTGTAAAATCGAAAATCTGTGCAAATATCGAAATTGCCATCTGCAGGACCCATTATGTTCACAAATCTACCCTGAATTCGAAATTCCAAAAGTTGCATTGTCGCGTTGCGCAAATGTTTCATCTACATATGTACATATTCGTACGCGGCAAATGGTGAGAGAACTACTACTGTTTCCCATTGTTGCAAATTACCTATATTGGTCTGTAGCAAAATCCTTAAAAAATTGTTCTAAAAAAATTGTTAGCACACAAAAAAACTTTAAAGAGAAGTAATAATTTAACCGGCCTATTTTTTTGGACAAATTTTACTTACACGTATTGGGTCGTTTTTTTTCGTTTAATATACAACGCGAAATTTTCCCATTCAATCAAGTTGCATTTATATAATAATAAACTAAGTTCAAATAAAAGATAACATTATAAAATAAAATAACAAATATCAAAATATATTAGCATAAAATAAAATTTAATGTAATATCTTTGTAGCAAATTTATTTATTTTTTATTTAATAATTTGGGAAAAATTTAAACAACGTGACATCAGGACGGACAAGGCGACAGCTGTTTCGATTATACCTTGTAAATCTCTTCAAAGCCTTTCTCCCTGGAGTGGGAGTCGAACCCGCACTCCTACGATAGTTGAAATGGTTACAAACGCATTCAGCTAATATGCCTTAGTTGTTGTAAAGTTTTTCCCAATTGCCATCTTTTGCATATTTTAATCTTTTACACATTACGTACTTCGTATGCAATTATGTGTCAAAGCTATGCTTGTTCGTACGGCGGTTTTCAAAGAAACTTTGGTAGTGTTGCTGTTTTTGTTCTATTTATAGAACTACAACGAATTAACTAATTTTGTCTGTTTGTATGATTTGATCGGGGATTGCCGTATTGCCTTTTTAAATGTATGAAAACATTTATTTGAAGCAATTTTTAATTTTATAATTTATTTAATAATTTGGGAAAAATTTAAACAACGTGACATCAGGACGGACTAAACAAAACAACTTAGTTTATTATTTTTTAAATGCAATTTGATTGTATGGGAAAATTTCACGTTGTATATTAAACGAAAAAAACGACCCAAAAACGTTTTCGATTTTAGGTCGAAATATTGCATAGGCCGTATATTACCCTACTATCTATATACTAATACGCATATGTACATATTCGTACCGGCCAAATGGTGAGAGAACTACTGCCTCTCTCATTTTCAATTCAAATAAAATATTATTTCCCTTTGTTGCCACTTACCTATATTGGTCTGTACCAAAATCTTTAAAAAATTGTTCTAAAAGAATTGTTAGCGTACAAAAAAACTTTAAAGAGAAGTAGTAACTTAACCGGCCTATTTTTTTTGAACAAATTTTACTTACACGTAAATGTATAGGCCTTTATTTAACAGATTCTTTGTTTTTTATTTTAGTTGCTTTCAAAAAAACATGAAATCACAAATAATTAATCAACTTTTGTTCAAACTTACTAGGTTAGGTTAGGTTGAACTGGCCGGTCCATGAGGACCTCACATATATTGATTGAGTCCGTAGTGTTACCAGAAGTTTGTTTTAACGACCAAACTGAAAAACCCTATCAAAAAACAGGACCTATGTTATAAAATAACTCCGTCCTCTTGGCAAATACTAGAAGCTTCATAGGACTTAAGCCACTTGCTGCTTCTATATCTGACAGCCGTATCACTCCTAATAGCTGGATTCTTAGCCTGGCAAGTGCAGGGCACGAGCACAGAACGTGCTCGGTCGTTTCCTCCTCCAACCCGCACTTCCTACATCTGCTATCACTGACCAAGCCTAGCTTAAAAGCATGTGACGCCAGAAGCCAGTGTCCAGTCAGAATACCCGACATGAGTCTACAGTCCTCTCTTTTTAATGATAGAAGCAACTGTGTTAGTCTAAGGTTGTAAGATCTGCACATAATCTTCGACACTTTACAGCCCCACGCTTGAACCCACGCCTATCCCGCTTGGTCGATCATGTGCACCTCTCGCCTTCGCTTAATCTCGCCCAATCTAATTGGGACGTCTACGAAGCAAGCTTCAAGGGATGCGCCCTATTTAGCTAGTTCGTCCGCTTTTTCATTCCCATCTATTCCCATATGCCCCGGGACCCAATATAGATGTGTGCTTTTCCCTGTCCCGATTCTCTCTAGAGACTGCTTACACTCTAATATGCATTTAGATGCTGTGCTATGCGAGATTGTTGCCTTAATTGCTGCTTGAATGTCAATTTAAAAGCTAACACGGTTGCAGCTTAAGCTTTTCTCTTCCAGGGTTTCTACTGCTTTGGTTACGGCTAATTTTTCCGCTTGGAAAACGCTACAGTAATCCGGCAGCCTGTAGGATCTGCTTATTTCCGGATCAGCGCAGTATACCGCAGACCCTACTCCTTCCACTACTTTGGAACCATCGGTGTACACATGTATCGCCTCGTCCGCCATTTGCGCACCCTAGCGCCAACCGTCCACCTCTATTGTGGCCTTAAGATCTCCCTCGAAGCGCAGATAGGGAATCAGGTAGTCTGGTCGTCTTGTGATTGACGACGCTATATACTATGGCATATGGTCAGCGCTCAAGCTGCCCCGAAGCACCGAGCCTGGTCGCGGTCGTTAATGCTTTGTTCTTTGCTACCAGGTCTACAGGTGGAATGTGCAGAATGGCATACAGTGCGGCCGTCGGGGTTGTTTTCAGGGTAATTCAAATAAACTCCAAAAAGAAAAAACATAGGCATTTCGCTGATTTTTTCATGTAAAGTGCAAAACCGGCGATTTTTTGAAATGTTTGTATGGTGAACCTCCAGGGGGGTTCCAGGGGGTGTGCCACTGGCATCGGTGGGTCGGGCCTCCAAAGTTAGTGGGGGTCGGTCATACATTTGGACCCGATTGGAGCATTCTAAATGGGTCAAAGTGGGATTTTTCAAAATTTGCCCCTACCCAAAAGTTCGACCCAAATTAGGGGACATCAGAATTCGTTTTAGAGGTATGGTTCGTTCGAAAAAGTTTCTTATTTTGATCCCTAGAATATGATTTTCACAGAGCAATGGGCGATTTTTTTGCCTCCCCACAAATCGACCCGGCCTAATATATATGTAGTTATATGGGTGATATAGGCCTACTGGGGAACCGAGCATCAAAACCTAACTTCGGTAGCGCGCCAACGGCGTACCTCCCAGGTGGTGTGCAAAAAGAAAATTTTCAATTCAATTTCAAGTCATTTCACCATAATTCTATGTCGCTTTCGTTTGATTTTACATATTTTTTATATTTTGGTTTAAGGAGCTCCATACCAAAACGTTATAATTACATTTGAAAAGTTTGTAGAAAATTTAAGAAAATGCAATCAAAAAGTATAACGTCTTAGGTCTAATTCAAAATTTTAATGAGAAATTTAAATAAGTTAGACCAGTTTGCTATATTTCCACTCACTGCTCAACTATTAACGCGTTATTACACTACCCCCAACACTGGATGCATTGACTGAGTTGAAAAAAATACAAGTTGGTCGAATGTCGACCACGTGCGATACTAGTCACCATTAAGATAATAGTCCCACTATCTCGGTAGCGATTTGATATGATCACGTTAAACACTCGAGTTCATCCAACCTTTTTCTTGTGTGAGGTATTTAGATTAAACAGAGCCTCATCTGCTAATTAAACAGGATTTGTGTGTGGTGTTCTTCCCAAGCACGTTCTGTACCCAGAAGCTCCTGGCACGTACCATATTCGGCCTTATATTTCTTGCTTCGAAATCGGCGTACATTGCAGTATGTGCCTCCCAGCTTAGCTTGATGCGTTTCCCCAAATACCAACAAAATACTTCTAATTCTGTCAACGAGAAGACGTGGAAAAGTTGTGCTTTTTTTAACGAATTCATAATGGCATGAGACAGGGAGGTACCAAACCGCATGCCACACGGTTTACTTCAGATAAAGTCCTTATCGTTTAAGGTGAGAAAGTACATTTAATAAGCAACGGTACATATACGTGTGTGCATATGTGAATGCTTTCACAAATGTGAGTTGGAGAATGTCAAGAATGCTTCATTAAATTAACACAAAGGCAAGCGAGTGGAAAGTAAAGACGTGCGTTAAAATGGCCTACACAAACCCTATCTACATCAACACCACAGAAACACACACACATATATTTGTACATATGACGTCAATCAGTTTACTGGATATCTTCAACACTCTATACAGGTGTGTTTGGCGAACATAAACAACGGCAGTGCTGGCAGCTTTTTGATAATGGAATGAAAGTTTGAAGCGGCGGGGGAGATCTGCCAAGCAATGCGGAAGTTTGCATATTACATGGGTTAAAAGCAAAGCAAAGTTAAGCCATGAGAAAATACAATAATCTTAGTAAATACGTGTGTGAGTGCATGTGAAATTGTGCAATAAAAAAAGCGTAAAATAAACATGAAATCGTATAGTCAAGCAAACAAATGTAATAAGTTTTACTTTTGTTATGAAATGTTTTCATTTTAGATTTATAAATTTTATGAGCACATTTGTAGGATCTACAAGTGTGTACATAAGAATGTGTGAAAACATGGGAGAATAAGATGCCGGATGTAATGAGGTCTCTTACATGATGGCAGAAAAAAGACTAAACCCTTTGGTTTATGAAAAATTTATCCTTTTTGTCATGTCGTAGATGTTTTTGAATAAATGTATTGGAAAACAGTAAATCCAAGTAAATATTTTGAGCCCAGAGTAAACTTTCAGCATTTTATGATCAGATACAATGAAGGAGCATGTAGATTGTTCAAAGCGTCCAGCTGCTAGCTTGTGAATAGAAAATGCCTGATTGCGAATCCACATACAGCGTATCAAACAATGAGGGACTGGAAATGGGTGCACTCCAACCTATTATTTTGAAAAGCATAGCGTTAAGCCAAGAGTTACTCTGTTGATTGGTATCACGTCCTTTCCGACAACAATGCAAGAAAAATTATAAAGGAAAATAATTTTGCCTCTCTAGGAGCTGTAGTAGTGAGAATTAGGAACGCGTCCTTTCAACTTCCCGAAAAAGTGTCCATCATTCATTTGAGCTGCCAACTACTCTGGAATCTTTCGCATTCCGACAGCTTGAACGGTTTTATCTGTAAAAAAGAAATAGCCAGTGACTTGTGCTTTTTGCCACCAATTAGAAATTCCTTCTCCAAATGAAGTCTGCATTCGCATATTTTGCTTACATTGCATTCGACTTCAATGTGGCTCCATAAGCGGCGTCGCCTTTATTTGGAATTTGCAATTCCACCTCGTAGATGGTATGGTGGTCTATGGTTACCAATTTGTTACTCACTGGCTCTCAGAAGTACTCTGGGGATATGATCCCACTGCTTATGCGTTGACTTGAGTCCACGGTAGTTGGTTGCAATTGCAGATGTGTGTTCGCACGATTTTTGCCGCGTAGAGGCTGATACGAATTGATATTGAGCCCTCAAACCGTTGAGATCATGATCGATCTGTTAGTGGGTTTTCCGATCGGAGACGTTCTTGTAGCTGTGCTACTTAGCGGAATTCAAAAACTTTATATAAAATCAAATAATTTTGTACTTAAAATTAAAAGTAATTAAAAGACAAACGAGAGAGCGATCTTACAGAAAAGTAGTAAAAAAAATGTTCAAAGCCGGTGCATGAGTAGCAGTGCAGTACGTGGAGTTCCTCTCGGTACGATAGGTTTGAAAGAGAATGTAACAAAGCAAATAGGATTACACTTTAATGACGGCTCTTGGTGAGATGAGGAAGATCCTACTGTGTGGCGTTACACGTAATTTACTGTAGTACAACTCTGTAGAAATCATGAGTAATCTGTAGTGAATATCGTTCTCTATCGGTCAGTTATTTAAAAAAAAAAAAAATTATTTCTTGTGCCTATTGAGGAAATATGAACAAAAATCAGTACAAAGTAAAAAATTTAATCTCGAATGTTTATTCTTAAAATAATGAGTTCTCTATCCCGTGTCATTGGAGTCCTAGCGTTTCCTGGATATTGCCCTAATAGAGCTATTGATATCACTCTCAGTACATGATATCCTTCACTCCATACGAAGACTTGCCGCTAAATATTCACAGATGATCCAAAGCTCGTCGCTTCTCCAACAAGCTCATAATCCTGAGCACTATAGCTCCCTGTAGGTCAGTTTTAATTCAAATTTATTTGATAATGTGTTAACACAGAGCTGATCGATGGTTTTAATACAGGCCAGACTGTAGTTACTTATTGAGTGCTCGTATCAGCTATCGCCTACTATGCTAGCACACATATAATTTCAAAACTTATCGATGCATTGTTACACAATAATCTGTATTTAAAAAATACTTTATTGCTGTATTCTTAGTAAGTAGTAATTCCTTTACAAAGGGTTAGAATTCCATAACTCATCTTGGGTTGGCTTAACGTCACTTAAATATCCTGCCAGTGTGTTACAGTTCACTCTGAGGTATCGTCTATTGATGATGCCCATTTTTGAGTTGGAAGACAAAAAATTGTAACAAATTCACGAAATACTTATTTGTTCGAGTTAAACGGATCCTTGATTCGGATTCAGCACGTCGACAGATATCGGTATATTGGTCCCCTTTTACAATTAAATTTTTTAAACTATTTTTTTTTTGCAAAAATAAGTTAATATTAATTGAAAGTGAAAAAAAAGATGATTTTATTAATTTAATACAAATTGTTGGATGTGGATGGGTGTTTGGAAGATGAAATATTTGATGTCGCTT
Source organism: Eurosta solidaginis (assembly GCF_040869045.1). Lineage (NCBI taxonomy): Eukaryota > Metazoa > Arthropoda > Insecta > Diptera > Tephritidae > Eurosta > Eurosta solidaginis. The sequence continues at coordinate 237,419,013 of NC_090321.1, forward strand.
GTGAAGTAGCAAATGCTAAACCACATTATTCGCATACCCATCTCTCAGACTACATACATACATATGTATGTACGCACTAACTATCGTACATACATACCCACACATATAGTATATATCAACCGAATATATACTTACAATTGAAGCAATTCGAAACTATTCCATCAGCGACTATATACAAGACATCAAGCTGAAACTCAATAGGGAAACTTCCTCCCACGTGATTGAAGTGACTGCCCATTTGCTAGAATGACTGGCCAAGGATTCGCTTTGAATGAGAGGAGGGTTGTTTACACGCCTGCTCCGTCCACGTTACTGCCCAGAGAAACCCGTAACTTTGCCCACATTTCTTTTGAGAAGAAAGGTAATGCTCAGGCCAGCAGGGAATACACCCAAATGCTCTTCCCTTACTATAGCTCATTCATGAACTCGTTTTCCCATACTACACATAACAAAATATTCCCTCGGTCATATATTTGCATTATTTTTCAAAACTTTTACTTATGGACGAAAGCCCGGTTTTGAGGAAGTGCGAAAGAAAAAAATTCTTAGGGTATTAAAATGAAACACCCTAATGTAAAAAATTACGAAAACTTGTGTGTCAGCATGCAAAATGGCAAGCGGCTAAATAAAATGTTGAATAAATAGAACTTCTCGCAGACGGAATAAGCTACCTCATGCTAAAGAATGCAACGCTGATTTTCAATGAATGAATGAACGTGTAAAAGGTACATGCGTAAATGAAGAGGATTGTGAAGTGGTGAATGCTTTCGGTGATTTTATAAGCTCGTATACCTGACTTACATCTTTAAAAATATATAATTTCTTTTATATGTGTACACATGCATATACATTTAAGATAGTATCTATGTAGACAAGTTTTTACTTATTTATATGAATGTTAAAAATTAAAACATTGCTAAATCGGGGTGCTCAAGAGCAAGCTTATGTATTTTGTACCTTGAGAAGGCCGTCATAAATCAATAGGACATTTTTTGGAAATGAAGGTGTTGGACCGTTTTGAAGGACATATGTTTGATATCATAGTCTGCAATGTTGTCTATAATCTGATTCCGAGCGGTATAGTTAATTTCCATGACTCGATCGAATTTGCTATACGCATTTTGCTATACTTTTAGAAAACAAAATTTGTTTCTTTATGTATATATGGGCGAGTCCCAAAAAAAGGTCCATCACGAACCCAAAAATCAAAAGTGGTCAGACTTTATTTCTATCACTTGGGATTAAAGGTCAATTATGTGTATGATGTGAAAACCAAATAGTTTATTCTCTCCCCTCATTATGGACAGAGAAATATGATTTCAAAGAAAGGCTTCATCGGTTTTGCAAAGTTGGATGTTTTACAAACAAAATATAACGTCCTTTATTTATATTGTTGCGCTGTTAAACCCAGATCTATATTTTTGCTTTTAATACAATTTTGTCTAGACTTTTATTTAGCATTAAAAAAACTTTGGAAACAAAGGTTTTATAAATTGATCCTGCCTCTATCCTTAATATTTTGCTAGTAAGCAATGTCGGATTGAAACTAAAAAAGCTTTCATATGTTAAATAAATCTGTTTACTAAAATTTTTCCGGAAAGTTCGGCTAACATTTTTTATTGGTGTCTAAAATTTGTTTTCCATTAGTTGATTCATATATTGGCCTATAACTTTATTTCTGTTTAGCCTACGAACAACACTTACATATACATATGTGTCAGAAAGAGGGCATTTTGCGCTTCCAACAGTGCATAAACTGTTAATTGATTCTTGGAGATGTTAGAGAAATATTACAAAATATGACGAAAATTAGAATTGTTGTATCTCTTTTTTAATTTATATATACAAGGGATTATCTAAAAAAATCTAAAATCTGTTCTGATTTCAACAAGATATTAATTTTAAAGAATAATGTAGGTTTTACTGGTGTATTCAACAATTTCATACGAAGACGCAAAAGGAAGCAATATAAACTAGGTTGCATTTTTCTTGTGAATCTTACCTGCTTGAAAAAAATATATACAAATTTGTCGACCAAAAATAGTTAAATGGGAATATCTTATACAAATTTCAATGGATTTAATTTATTCGTGAGCTTTTGAACTCAAAATTATATATGGCCCCTTTAAAGTTCTGATTTGTTTTGTACTTTTGTTCTATTTATTCTATAAAATTAACATTTAATGACCTAAAAATTTAGCGAAGAATAAAAAGGGGGTTCTGTGCCCTTAGCCAGCACTTTGAGGGCGAATTCGAAATTCCAGGTATGCTGAATTTGTTTACTCTAATAGACCTAAAACTTGATGTCTCGCAAAGAATATATTTTCAATGTCATTTAGTATAAATCATTGAGAAAGAACTGTCGCAACCTTACGTGTTTTAAAAAGAGATTTAAGATTTCGAAAATATACGGGCATTGGGTATATATTTCACCTTCTGTCTTTCATTTAAGGAATGTAAAATCTCCCCTAAGCTTCTTTAAGTGTTGCATACTTTCACAAGCATTAAAAAATTTATTCTATTTATCGTCGCGTCCGAACTTCATTATATATGGTCAAATATATTTACTTACATTTTTGAGGTACCCACAATTGTTGCTTCAAATATTGTAATATCCACTAAGTCCGCTGTACATATTCTGTTTTATGTAGGTTGGAATTCGTGCAAATGTCGCTCCCCTTACCAAGGACTTGCCCATATGTATTTGCAAAGTTAAATTGTGTTATTAAGTTGACATGTGAACAAACAAACGGAACATTTAATTAGTTTTATCTCTTTTCAAGCTGGTAATATTCCGTCGTACACTGCTACAAAAGCAGAGTTCGAAGCAGTGCACTAAATTTTGAGCAACAACACTGACAACTTAAGTGGGCTGACATAATCAAGAGTTTGTCTTAAGAATTAATGAGACATTTGTATGGATTTAAACGTCTGTTTATCTTTCACTTCTATTTAAAACTAGCCAGTATCCGCACGTCAGTTCGCACGAAGAAAATACAAAATAAAACTTTAGCGATATACCAATATATGATATTGAAAACAGTACGGAGACCGTCCAGAAAATAGTTTTTGAATAAGGCCCAATAACCGCCGAAGAAATTTAGGGCCGAGCTTCTCTTACAATTTGCGTTTGAATTTTTCCGTAGAAATTGGCGGGATGGGACCTACTTGCTTTATGCCGACAACGAAAGGCATTTGCAAGGCAGATGAGTTTTCACTGAGAGCTTTTCGTGGCAGAAATATACTCAGGGTGCTTGCCCAACACTGCCGAGGGGCAATCCCGTTTAGAAACATTTTCTTTCAATTTGAAAAACTTGTTCCTAACAATTTGATGTTGGTTTGCCCGGGGAGTAAACCCAGGACCTTCGGTGTGGTAGGCGGAGTACGCTACCATCACACCACGTCCCAAAAAATTGCGAACTGTTCGCAATCGCGGAAATAACCACACAGTGATAACTCTGCGTTACAAAAACGAGCTTTGCTTCTGTCCTATGAATCAAATATACTTTTTCGGAAAGGGGAGAAAAAATAAAAATACACGTGTATCTGCGATTTTCATGTACACGTCAGAATTTTTTTGTTATGTATAAACGGACACTACGAGCTTTATAATTTATTCATGAAAGAAAAGTATTTTTATTTTTTCTCCCCTTTCCGAAAAATTATATTTGTTTCATAGGACAGAATGTGTGTAACGCAGTGTAATTAGAAGGAATGACATGATGGATATTTTAAAAAGGTAGCCTCCAAATCGTTCCATTTATATTCATATTACACATTTGCTAATGTAACAACGGGAGTGTTAAGATTAAATTGTGCAAAAGCTACAAAATTACAGTGACATGGAGGTTAGGTTGGGATGCGCCCCTCTTAGATAAAGCATCAGCTTTTTTATTATACTCAGTTGAGCAGAGCTCACAGAGTATATTAAGTTTGATTGGATAACGTTTGGTTGTACATATATAAAGGAATCGAGATAGATATAGACTTCCATATATCAAAATAATCAGGATCAAAAAAAAATTTGATTGAGCCATGTCCGTCCGTCCGTCCGTTAACACGATAACTTGAGTAAATTTTGAGGTATCTCGATGAAATTTGGTATGTAGGTTCCTGAGCACTCATCTCAGATCGCTATTTAAAATGAACGATATCGGACTATAACTACGCCCACTTTTTCGATATCGAAAATTTCGAAAAATTTAAAAAGTGCGATAATTCCTTACAAAAGACATATAAAGCGACGAAATTTGGTAGATGAGTTGAACTTATGACGCAGAATAGAAAAATAGTAAAATTTTGGACAATAGGCGTGGCACCACTTTTAAAAGAAGGTAATTTAAAAGTTTTGCAAGCTGTAATTTGGAAGTCGTTGAAGATATCATGATGAAATTTGGCAGGAACGTTACTCCTCTTACTATATGTACGCTTAATAAAAATTAGCAAAATCGGAGGAGGACCACGCCCACTTTTAAAAAAAATTTTTTTTTAAGTAAAATTTTAACAAAAAATTTAATATCTTTACAGTATATAAGTAAATTATGTCAACATTCAACTCCATTAATGATATGGTGCAACAAAATACAAAAATAAAAGAAAATTTCAAAATGGGTGTGGCTCCGCCCTTTTTCATTTAATTTGTCTAGGATACTTTAACGTCATAAGTCGAACAAAAATTAACCAATCCTTTTGAAATTTGGTAGAGGCATAGATTTTATGACGTTAACTGTTTTCTGTGAAAGTGGTCGAAATCGGTTGATGCCACGCCCAGTTTTTATACACAGTCGTCCGTCTGTCCTTCCGCATGGCCGTTAACACGATAATTTGAGCAAAAATCGACATATCTTTAATGAACTTAGCTCCCGTGCTTACCTGAACTCACTTTATCTTGGTATGAAAAATGAACGAAATCGGACTATGACCACGCCCACTTTTTCGATATCGAAAAATAAAAAAATGACATAATTCTATACCAAATACGAAAAAGGGGATGAAACATGGTAAGGTAATTGGATTGTTTTATTGACGCGAAATATAACTTTAGAAAAAACTTTATAAAATGGTTGTGACACCTACCATATTAAGTAGAGGAACATTAAAAACTTATGCAGGGCGAAATCAAAAGGACTTGGAATCTTGACAGGAATACTGTTCATGGTATTACATATATAAATAAATTAGCGGTTCCCAACAGACGATGTTCTGGGTCACCCTGGTCCACATTTTGGTCGATATCTCGAAAACGCTTTCACATATACAACTAAGGGCCACTCCCTTTTAAAACCCTCATTAATATCTTTAATTTGATACCCATAACGTAAAACTCCATTCCAGAGTAACCCCTGGTCCACCTTTATGGCGATATCTCGAAAGGCGTCCACCTATAGAACTAAGCCCCACGCCCTTTTAAAATACTCATTAACACCTTTCATTTGATACCCATATCGTACAAACATATTCTAAAGTAACCCCTGGTCCACCTTTATGGCGATATCTCCAAAAGGCGAACACCTATAGAACGAAGGCCCACTCCCTTTTAAAAATACTCATTAACACCTTTCATTTGATACCCATATCGTACAAACAAAGTCTAGAGTCACCCCTGGTCCACCTTTATTGCGATATCTCGAAAGGCGTCCACCTATAGAACTAAGGCCCACCCCTTTTAAAATACTCGTTAACACCTTTCGTTTGATACCCATATTGCACAAACGAATTCTAGAGTCACCCCTGGCCCACCTTTATGGCGATATCTCGAAACGGCGTCCACCTATGGAACTAAGGATTACTCCCTTTTAAAATACTCATTAACACCTTTCTTTTGATACCCATATTGTACAAACAAATTCTAGGGTCACCCCTGCTCCACCTTTATGGCGATATCTCGAAACGGCGTCCACCTATGGAACTAAGGATTGCTCCCTTTTAAAATAATCATTAACACCTTTTATTTGATACCCATATCGTACAAACGCATTCTAGAGTCACCCCTGGTCCACCTTTATGGCGATATCTCGAAAATTCGACCACCTATACAACAACCACCACTCCCTTTTAAAACCCTCATTAATACCTTTAATTTGATACCCATATAGCACAAAAACATTCTAGAGTCACCCCTGGTCCACCTTTATGGCGATATTTCGAAAAGGCGTCCACCTATAGAACTAAGGCCCACTCCCTTTTAAAATACTCATTAACACCTTTCGTTTGTTGCCCATATTGTACAACAAATTCTAGGGTAACCCTGGTCCACCTTTATGTCGATATCTCGAAACGGCGTCCACCTATGGAACTAAGGAGTACTCCCTTTTAAAATACTCATTCACACCTTTCTTTTGATACCCATATTGTACAAACAAATTCTAGGGTCACCCCTGGTCCACCTTTATGGCGATATCTCGAAACAGCGTCCACCTAAGGAACTAAGGATTGCTCCCTTTTAAAATAATCATTAACACCTTTCATTTGATACCCATATCGTACAAACGCATTCTAGAGTCACCCCTGGTCCACCTTTATGGCGATATCTCGAAACGGCATCCACCTATAGAACTAAGGCCCACTCCCTTTTAAAATACTCATTAACACCATTCGTTTGATGCCCATATTGTACAAACAAATTCTAGGGTCACCTCTGGTCCACCTTTGTGGCGATATCTCGAAACGGCGTCCACCTATGGAACTAAGGATTACTCCCTTTTAAAATAATCATTAACACCTTTCATTTGATACCCATATCGTACAAACGCATTCTAGAGTCAACCCTGATCCACCTTTATGGCTATATCCCTAAATGGCGTCCACCTATAGAACTATGGCCCAGTCCCTCATAGAATACTCTTTAATGCCTTTCATTTGATACACATGTCATACAAACACATTCCAGGGTTTCCCTCGGTTCATTTTCCTACATGGTTATTTTCCCTTATGTTGTCACCATAGCTCTCAACTGAGTATGTAATGTTCGGTTACACCCGAACTTAACCTTCCTAACTTGTTTCCATCTGTTCCCGTGGCATACGGACCCAATATATGTATTTGTATTATTCTATTCAGAGAGTTGAGTTGTACTTTTTCCGGCAAACAAGAAAGGCCTAAAAGTCGTGATCCATCAATTCTTAAAATAAATTCATTATACTAAGCTTTGTATCTCTTGTTTTGCATTTAAGTTTTTGAAATCAGAAAATACCGTCGCTCAGCATGAAGACCAAGCGATCAGTGTCTCTTTATTAAGGTAGTGATCCTAATCATTTATTTTTTGACTTATATAGTAGGTCGTACTGCTGGCATATGCTAATGACCATGATATCATTAGCCTGAACACGCGGCGTTAGTTCTACTTAATCACAACTGGAAAAGAAGCAGTAAAGATGGGTTTGATGGTGAATGAGAGTAAAACACAATACCTGCTGTCATCGAGCAAAAAGTCAGCTCATATGCGCCTTGGAAACTACCCTACTCTTAGCAGTTACCATTTCAAAAGAGTAAAAGACTTCATTTATTTGGGAACTAGCATTAACACTAACAAGAACTTCAGCTCTGAAATCCACCCAAGAATCACTCTTGCCTATAAATGCTACTTTGGACTAGGAAAGCAACTGAAAAGTAAATTCCTCTCTCGGCAAACGAAAATTTAAACGGCTAAGCGCCAACTAAGTATCTGCTTACGGAATGCCTAGTCACTTTACCACAAAATGGTTAATCAGAGTGCACAAAATATTTTGTGTGATAAGCATTTTCAGGTTGACGCATCCGGTTTTTTCGTTTATGAATACATTAAAAAACTGGCATTAAAGTAGTCCTCCCTTTGGCATGCTCTTCACGATTTTATCTGGGCTTTAGCTACTATCCACTGTGCTGTGATAATATTGTAGCATACCAGTGTGTGTGTAGATTTAACCATGGCCACTCGGGCTAACAATGCGTTAAAGTTACTTTCGATGGCAATTAGCATGCTTTATCACACCAACGGATGTAAAGAAAAGTTCCCATGAATTTAGTGTGAATTTTGCGTTTCGAGAGTCATTTAGTTGATGTGATTTTTGCTTTAATCTTGACAGTCGCTTCCGTTGAATTTTGCTCCATATGTAGATATCAATAAGTGACCATAACTAGAATCCCAACTTTTCTGAAAATGCGTATTTCCGAAATCTAATTAAAAAAGCATTGAGCTTGGTCATCTCAATTTGTTTGAAATAAGTACCACTCTAATGTAATGTGTACCTATTTATGTTTTTATCCATATGTGTCGTATTAAAAACCTACTCCACTTTAATGCGACGGAGAAATATTTGTTGGTATTCATTGCATAAAACAGAAGTAATATCTTTCTGCTGGTAATGACGAATGCTTTGTCATTACGCCATAAACACGCTGGGCTGGCTTTTGATCTAATCTTCTTACCCCCCCATTGATGACTTTTTTATTTCTTCTTGGTATTCATTGTTTTTATTCGTTTCCATAATATGGTCATAATGATGTTTGTGTAATTAATTTGGGTTGATGTTAGGAGACTTTGATAGAAGAAATTGCAGGAAATGGCACTCAAATACCACAAAATACACCCAGAGAAAACCCGTCTTGGAAAAATAAATACGTTCATATCCATTTTAAGTTTGTTTTATTTAAATATGAGAAACTGCAAGTTTGAATAAAAACACACATTAAATAAAAAAAAAAAATACGTATTTATTCAGCTTGAATAGTATGAATTTTAAAATGAAACTCTTTGAATTTAATACAAAATATTTATCAACCAAACAAGTATGTACAAATCTCATATCAACATGTTTATACATTTAACCATTCAAAAAATTCATTATAAAATACTGACATACTAATTTTTGGTGAGCCATATTTATTTTAACTATTGTGAATGCTGTATGACGAATTAGGGCAACGAACGAATAGGCAACGAACGATACCATGGCTAAACTATATAGTTGGTCATCTCTATAGCAACAACATACCATTGGTCAGATTATCAAAATTTGCGTGTTGGTGTTAGGCGAATGGAATGGAATGAAAACATAAATCTTAGCAGTTTTTGTGTGTTGTAAGAAAATGTTGTCAATGTGTGAGGAGATTCGACAAAGACCATAAAATTCAAGGAAAATAGATCGGGCAAAGGTTGATGAAACGAATGGGCCAAACAAATCAAAACCGAAGGTACCTGCGAGAGAAGCACTGGCATTGAAAACCCCTAATGGACGCACTAAAACGAACGAAAGAATTTCCCAGAAAGAATGCAAGGGTGGTTTCAAGCAAGGGCGCACTACTGTTGGGAAACGTCGGAACGATACTGATTATGTGAAGCCAATCCGTCAAGAGCAAGCTCTACAAAGTAGTTCATTGGCCAAACAACAGACTGCGAGGGAACGATCCAGGATAATGAGTAGTCAGATGAAACGCAGGTACGATGCGAACAATAATTCGGAAGGTTTCTTGGAGGGAGATTTGGTACTGTTATACAACGTTCCGACGGAAAGGTGTTCCATCTAAATTTTGGTGCAGTGATGTCATCTACCGCATACAAACAATTGGGAAACTACGAAATAGAAGAGCGGTTCATTTGGAGATGCTGGTGGCGTTTAGAGCGAAGAAATTTGTCTAATCAGGACGATCACACTTAGGTGGATGGCAGTGTGATGAATATTAGCAACACTAAGGGATACTATAATCTATAAGCCGATACTAAGCAGAGACTTGTATGCACATCAACAAATCAATCAGTATGTCTACCCATATGTCCATACAAGCACCGGAGAGTAACGCACAAACACATGCATATATCTGAGATACTCCCAAAAGTATGCAATCATTTGTGCAAAGTATCACTCACATATACACGCGCATGGGCTAGGAGAGAAGCTATAAAATCGTGCATCTGTAGTTATAGCTGAGAAATTTATAGCTTGTAAACGAGAAGTAAATTCTAGAAATAGAAACGCCTAGAAGTATGCGAACGAGAAATTACAGAGGTAAAGCTGAGAATCAGAATGAGTTTGATTTAAGCACGCTATCTCTCGAGAAGTAGTAGTATTGTGAAGTACTTGGAAAACGCTATTTTGTATGATTGAATAGTGGGGTTATTTATTCAACAGTTTAGTAATTCGAACGATAGTGGAAGGTTGCAAATAAGAGAAATTGCATTAAATTCGTTACAGTATTCATTGCATAAAGCATAAGTAATATTTTCCTGCTGGTAATAACGAATGGCTGGCTTTTGCCATATGTATGTATTTCCAAAGTTGAATTGCGTTATTAAGTTGACATGTGAACAAACAAAGCGAACACTTAATTAGTCTTATCTGTTTTCAAGCTGGTAATATTCCGTTGTACACTGCTACAAAACCAGAGTTCGGATGAAGTGATGTCAGCCCAATCAAGATCTTGCCTTAAGCATTAATGAGAGGTTAGTTTGTTATGGATTTAAACGTATGTTCATCTTTTACAGATTCGTAAAACTAGCCAATACCCGCACGAAGAAAATACAATATAAAACTTTTGCAATATACCAACATATGATCTTGAAAACAATACCGAGACTGTCCAGAAAATAAACATTGAATAGTCGCAAAACATTGCATGCCATTCTACACATCCCGCCTGCAGACCTAACGGTCAAAAACATCGCGTTAGCAACGGCAACAAGGCTTAAGGCCCGGGGCAGCTTGAGTGCAGGCCTTATGGCCAGCAGTATAGCGCCATCTAATATCGGGCAAACGGAATATATGGTTCCGTGTCTGAGCTTCCGAAAAGGTATTGGGGCCACAATTGTGCGGGAGGTTTGGTGCCGTGGTGCAGAAATGGCAGAATATGCTAAATACGTGTATACAGATGGTTTCAAATTAATGGAAGGTGTTGGGTCTGCTGTCTGCTGTGCCGACCCAGAAATAAGTTGATCCTAGATTACTGCAGCGGTTTTCAAGCGGAAATTCTAGCAGTGAAAACTCTGGAAGCGTGCTTAAGCTGCAGTTGCATCTATTTATAATATATTAATAGTCTGGCGGTACTTCATCAAGAAGTGTTCTGGAATGCAAAGAAGCATTAGAAAAACTTCGTTCAGGCCGCACCATAAATCTTTACTGGGTTCCCTGTCATAAAGGTACAGAAGGTAAAGAAAAGGCCGATGAGTTGGTAAAGGAGGGTGCAACACTCGCTGAGTCGATGATAGACGTCCCAATCCGTTTGGGAGAAATCAAAAGGAGACAGGAGTTGCATATGATGCATTAAGCAGGAAAGGCGTGGACAAAAGCATGGGGCTGCAAAATTTCTAAGATCATGTGTAAAGCCTATGATATTACTGCCAGATCTTGAGGCAGATCTTGAGGCAGTTAACCGATATCGCGCCATCGATTTTTCGATAGGATTTGGGCTATGGAAAAAAAAGTTCGACTACGCATACCAAAAAAATAATTTTCGAGCATTCGAAAAAAAGCGATAGCGGTTAATAAATCGACCCAATCTATTCCATATATCAACATGCTGAGGATAAAAAAAGGAATAGATTAAGCCATGTCCATCCAACCGTCCGTCCATCTGTCGGTGCACACGATAACTTGAGTAAATATTGAGAATAAATAATTGCAATTTGGTATGTAGGTTACTTGGCTCTTATCTCCTATCGATGTTAAAAATGAGGGCAATCGGATGGTAACCCCGCCCACTTTTACATTTTGGAAACCGCATAACACCTGATTATTTATAAATAATTTATCTAGAACGTTAAAATTTGATATGTGAACTGATATTAAGACTTGATTTTTTTGAAAATGGGCGTGGCACCGCACACTTGTTATAAAATCAATTTTACAAATATTATTAATCATAAATCAAAAACCGTTAAACCTATCATAACAAAACTCTACAGAGAGGTTGCCTTTACTATAAAGAATGCTTCGAAGAAAAATTAAGGAAATCGGTGAAGGACCAGGCCCATTTTTGTAACGTTGATTAATTTTTCATGCGAGATTATAACAAGGTAAAGGAAAACATTTTTATTTTTTAAATTGGGCGTGGTACCGCCTCTTTTATGACCAAACAATTTTCTATGTTTCGGGAGCCATAACTCGAAGAAAAAATTAAGCATCGTAATAAGATTGGGTACACATATTTTCCCTATAGCATGAAATATTTCTAGGAAAATTGGACGGGATCGGTGAAAGACCACGCCCTCTTTTATATAAAAGATTTTTAAAAGGGTCGTGGACTAGAATAATAATCTGTATCTTAGCGAAAAATAATTTCACTTACCAAGTTGTATTGTAAGAAGAAATTAGGAGACATTTTTAAATGAGCGGTGCCACGATTCCGATCAAACATTACAAAACATTTCTAGAGCCTCAGTAAAAAAAAAAAATAAATCCCTCGTAACAAAATTCGAAAAAGTAATTTATCTGAAATGAACTGTGCAATTCAAACTCACGCTGAGTATATAAGATTCGGTTACACCCACACCTAAATATCCTTACTTTGTTTTTGTTTATCTTTCGTTTAATTAGCTGAACAAACATATTTTGTTGTATCAAAATAACAAATTAAACGTACATATCAATTGATATTCTAGCGAAATGAAATGATCAAATCAAAAGTGGTCAGACTTTATTTCTATCACTTGGGATTTAAGGTCAATTATGTGTATGATGTGGAAATCAAATAGTTTATTGTCGCCATCATCATGGACAGAGAAATATGATTTCAAAGAACGGCCTCATCGGTTTTGCAAAGTTGGATGTTTTACAAACAAAATAAAACGTCCTTTCTTTATATTGTTGCTCTGTTAAACCCAGATCTATATTTTTGCTTTTAATACAATTTTGTCTAGACTTTTATTTAGCATTAAAAAAACTTTGGAAACAAAGGTTTTATAAATTGATCCTGCCTCTATCCTTATTATTTTGCTAGTAACCAAATGTCGGCTTGAAATTAAAAAAGCTTTCAGATGTTAAATAAGTCTGTTTACTAAAATTTTTCCGTAAAGTTCGGCTAACATTTTTTATTGGTGTCTGTAAATTATGAATAAATTAAATTTATATTTTATTTTGATCTTTAACTTTTTTATTTTACCAACTTCAAACAATGAAAATTTTTGAAAATTAAAAAATCAATATTGAAAATTAAAATATTGATAAAACATCTTAAAATTACAAAGTTCAAAGTAACTAAAATACAAAGTTAAATAAAAATAATAAGAACCCTACATTACTCACCTTCAAGAAAATTTATCTTAAACAAATTGAACGTATCTCTCTTTTTATGTAAATTCTTGGTGTTGTTTGTGTCTGTTGTTTCAATTATTGCAGGTTTTAATCTATCAATAGGAATAGTTTTAATATTATTAACTATTTAAAACATTTTTGGCCTTTTTCTACAATTTTGTAAGGTCCTTCATATGGTTGTTGTAATGTATGTTTATTAATGACTCGAACAAATGCAAATTTACAAGTTTGAAGATCTTTTGGAACGTAAATTCCAGTATCAGAATCTTTATGATGACTTAAATTTGATCTAACATTTCGAAAATCTTTACGTAAATTACTTAAAATTTCAGTTGATGAGAAATTTTTAGCTGATGGCACAACAAGTTCCCCTGGCAAACGTAATTTCTGACCGAAAACCATTTCCGCTGGTGTAGCTGAAATATCTTCTTAGTAAATAGATCGCAAACCAAGTAATATGACAGGTAACACGTCATACCAATTATGTGTGTCCTCTCTAGCTATTATAGTAGTCTTTAATTGTCTATGAAATTTTTCAACCATACTATTTCCTTGAGGGTGATATGCGGATGTTGTAATTTGGTGACTACAAAGTAATTTAGTTAACTCTGAAAACAATTTCGATGTAAATTGGCTGCCTTGATCAGTTGTTATCTTTAACGGAGCTCCAAACCGAGAAATGTATTCTCTAAAAAACTTATTTGCAATTGTAGTTGCTGAAATATCTTTTAATGCGTATGCCTCAGGCCAACGGGTAAATCTTTCAATAATCGTTAAAATAAAGCGATGTCCTTTTGAAATAGGTAATGGTCCAACTATATCTAAATGGATGAGTTCAAATCTATTCTTGGGAATTTGAATTTTGACAACAGGGGATTTTGTATGACGATAACCTTTAGATTTTTGACAATTAAAACACCCTTTTGGCCAAATATTAATATCCTTATTCATATTAGGCCAATCATATTTTTTAACTATGAGCCGTCGTGTAGCTCTTGTACCCGGATGTGCTATTCCATGTAAAATATCAAATACTGTCTTTCGCAAAGTACTCGGTACAAATGGCCTAGGAGTTTCTCCTAAAATTTCACACCAAATATTAAAATTTAAAATGGGAATACTAATTAGTTTTAAATTTAGATATTGAGAATCAGATACAAGTTGATTTAAGTCATCGTCGTTTTGTTGTTCAATTTGTAAGATTTTAAAATTCAGTTCTGTATTATATATTGCATTAACCTCAAAAGCTCTAGATAGCGTATCTGCTCCAACATTGGATTCTCCTTTAGTGTATTGTATGTCATCAGTAAATTGTGCTATAAATTCCAAGTGTCTCGTTTGTCTAGGACTTCGATCTGTTTTTGAATTTAAAGCAGTAGTCAAAGTTTTATGGTCTGCATAAACTGTAAATTGTCGTATTTCCAAAAGATATCTAAAATGTTTTATATTTAAGTAAATCGCCAATAACTCCCTATCAAAAGCACTATATTAATTTTCAGTTGGAGAAAGTTTTTTGAGAAGAATGCAATGGGTTCAATTTTATTATTGTAATTTTGTTGTATAATGCCCCCAATTGCTGTGTTAGATGCATCTACTGTTAAAGATAATTTAGCATCTTTGTTAAAATGATTTAACAATATCGTACATGCAAATTTATCTTTAGTGCATTCAAAAGCTTCATCCGCATTCTCATCCCATACCAAAGTTTTGTCACGTTTCTTACTTACTTTGTTAATTAGATCATAAATTTTGTTTGTAAATTCTGGTAGCTTTGGAGTGTCTATGATAATAATTTACCATACCAATAAATTTATGTGCCTGCTTAACTGATTTTGGACGTTTGATATTACGAATAGCTGATACCTTTTCATCGGAAGATCGAATACCTGTTCCAGAAATGTTCTCTCCTAAAAAATCTATATTTGTTACACCAAAAGTACATTTACTTGGTTTAATGTTTAAACCGTAATCTGTAAGGCGTTGAAAAAGGATATGTAAATCTTTTAAATGTTGTTCTTGGTCCTTACTTGCAATAAGTAAGTCGTCGATGTAAGCATATACAAAATCTAAGTCACCTACTACCTCATTTATGAATTTTTGAAACGTTTGTGCAGAATTTCTAAGTCCGAAAGGCATTCTCATGAATTCAAACATACCGAAAGGAGTTGTAATAGCAGTTTTATAAATATCTTCTTCAGCCATAGGAATTTGGTGATATGCTCTAACTAAATCTAATTTTGAAAATATATTTTTAAAATGAAGGTCCATATTAAAATCCTGAATGTGGGGTAAGGGATAACGATCGGGAACCGTTACAATATTCAATCTTCTAAAATCTCCACATGGACGCCAATCATTCAACTCTTTTTTAGGTACAAGGTGAAGTGGTGATGCTACTGAAGAATTTGAAGGCCGACAAATTCCTGTTTTAACTAAGAAATCAAAATCCGGTTTCGCCACTTTATATTTTACGGGATCTTAGCGCCTGGACTTAGAAAATGGAAGACTACCTTCTGTTACAAGTCGATGTACTGTTATATGTTTAACAGATTTAGTATAATCTGGCTCTGAAATAAGTGACGGAAACTCTTTTAATAATTTTGTAAATTTATTGTCAACCACAAATAATTTAGGTAATGGAATATCACAAAAGTAAGATACTGTATTAACTGAGAGATTGGTTAATGGATCTACTAAACGTTTATGTGTAATACCTATAAGAAGACCATATTTACAAAGAAAATCAGCGACAATTATTGGTTTGGCTATATCTGCAATCAAAAATATAAAGGGAAATTCACGTCTTAAACCTAAATTTACGTTTTTAAGCCTTTCCCCGTACGTGGCAATTGTTGAGCCATTAGCTGCAGTGAGAATTATGTCTGAACGTTTCGTATGAGGAAATTTAGACGCGGGTAATACCGAAATTTCTGCTCCACTATCAAATTAAATATTTTGTTTGTTTTGTCTATCAAAAATATATAAGCGACGCGTCGAAAATTCTAAATTTCCGTTGTTCGTCGCTGCAACAACGGTAGAATTTAGTTTGTTGAATCTTTGCTTCTGTTAAAAGAACAAGGTTGTTCACAACTTCTAGCATTATTTTCAAATTTGTAGTGAAATCTACACAACTAATTTGGATTATTACGCGAGTTAGAACGACGCCTAAAAGAATTTCTAAAATTGTTCCTAGAATTAGAACGCGACCTAGATTGATTTCTATAAATTTGGTGTTTGACTTCAGATAACTATAAAGAGAGTTTCTGGAATTTCTCACAAATCAAAGAGGTCATTTTAACCAAGTTTTCAACAACAGAGTTTTGTGCTTTTGTATCTGAAAAATTATTAACCGAAAATACTTCATTTTTGTTTATCACTTCCCAAATATTATCTGCTAATTTTGTTAGTTCGTTAATATTATTAGAACTCGAACTAGCCAAAATCATACCCAAATTTTTAGGAAGTTTACGCATCCAAATTTTCTTTAAAATATTTTCGCTAAAATTTGACCCGGCTAATATAATTAATGAACGATAAAATTCTGAGGGCTTACGATCACCCATCTCAGAATCGTTTAAAATTTTATCAAGTTTCGAATTTTCGCTAAGTGAGTGTCTTTCTATCAAAACTTTTTTAAGTTCAGTAAATTTGTTATTAATAGGGGGATTTTGGATAAAATCTAAAATAGTTATTATCACTTTTTGCGGAAGTGCTGTAATGATGTGTTCGTATTTAGTGTTTTCTTGTGTAATGTTTTTATACTCAGCTGAGCAGAGCTCACAAAGTATATTAACTTTGTTCGCATAACGGTAATCCGTAACGGCATAAACTAATCGAGATAGATATAGACTTCTACATATCAAAATGATCTGGGTGAAAAAAGAAATTCATTTAGCCATGTCCGTCCGTCCGTCCGTCCGACCGTCCGTCTGTAAACACGATAACTTTAGTAAATTTTGAGGTATTTTGATGAAATTTGGTATGTAGGTTCCTGATTGCTCATCTCAGATCGCTATTCAAAATGAACGAAATCGGACTACAACCACGCCCACTTTTTCGATATCGAAAATTTCGAAAAACCGAAAAAGTGCGATAATTCATTACCAAAGACGGATAAAGCGATGAAACTTGGTAGGTGCGTGGCACCGCCCACTTTTAAAAGAAGGTAATTTAAAAGTTTTGCAAGCTGTAATTTGGCAGTCGTTGAAGATATCATGATGAAATTTGGTAGGCACGTTACTCCTATTACTATATGTGTGCAAAATAAAAATTTGCGAAATCGGATGGCGAACACGCCCACTTAAAAAACTTTTTTTTTTTTAAATCAAACTTTAACAAAAAATTTAATATCTTTACAGTATAAAAGTAAATTATGTCAAAATTCGACTCCAGTAACGATATGGTGCAACAAAATACAAAGATAAAAGAAAATTTCAAAATGGGCGTAACTCCGCCCTTTTTCATTTAATTCGTCTAGAATACTTTTAATGCCATAAGTCGAACAAAAAGTTACCAATCCTTGTGAAATTTGGTAGGGACATAGATTCTATGACGATAACTGTTTTCTGTGAAAACCGTCTGTCCTTCCGCTCGGCCGCTAACACGATAACTTGCGCAAAAAACGATATATCTTAACTAAACTTAGTTCACATACTTATCTGAAGTCGCTTTATCTCGGTATAAAATATGGCCGAAATCCGACTATGACCACGCCCACTTTTCCGATATCGAAAATTACGTAAAATGAAAAAAATGTCATAATGCTGTACCAAATATTAAAAAAGAGATGAAATATGGTAATTGGATTGGTTTATTGACGCAAAATATAACTTTAGAAAAAACTTTGTAAAATGGGTGTGACACCTACCATATTAAGTAGAAGAAAATGAAAAAGTTCTGCAGGGCGAAATCAAAAGCCCTCGGAATCTTGGCAGGAATACTGTTCGTGGTATGACATATATAAATAAATTAGCGGTACCCGACAGAAGATGTTCTGGGTCAGCCTTCAACCCACACCTTCACAAGGATTGGTAAATTTTTGTTCGACTTATGGCATTAAAAGTATTCTAGACGAATTAAATGAAAAAGGGCGGAGTTACGCCCATTTTGAAAATTTCTTTTATCTTTGTATTTTGTTGCACCATATCATTACTGGAGTCGAATTTTGACATATTTTACTTTTATACTGTAAAGATATTAAATTTTTTGTTAAAATTTGACTTTAAAAAAAAATTTTTTTTAAGTGGGCGTGTTCGTCATCCGATTCGCAAATTTTTATTTAGCACACATATAGTAATAGGAGTAACGTGCCTACCAAATTTCATCATGATGTCTTCAACGACTGCCAAATTACAGCTTGCAAAACTTTTAAATTACCTTCTTTTAAAAGTGGGCCGTGCCACGCCCATTGTCCAAAATTTTTCTAGTTTTCTATTTTACGTCATAAGGTCAACGCACCTACCAAGTGTCATCGCTTTATCCGTCTTTGGTAATGAATTATCGCACTTTTTCGGTTTTTCGAAATTTTCGATATCGAAAAAGTGGGCGTGGTTGTAGTCCGATTTCGTTCATTTTAAATAGCTATCTGAGATGAGCGATTAGGAACCTACACACCAAATTTCATCAAGATACCTCAAAATTTACTCAAGTTATCGTGTTTATAGACGGATGAACGAACGGACGGACATAGCTAAATGAATTTCTTTTTTCACCCAGATCATTTTGATATATAGAAGTCTATATCTATCTCTATTAGTTTATGCCGTTACGGATTACCGTTATGCGAACAAAGTTAATATACTCTGTGAGCTCTGCTTAGCTGAGTATAAAAATAATAATAATATATCTATATATTAGTATACATACATAAACACATATAATATAAATATAACTGTTCACGAAAATACTTGATGTGAATATTCAGTTTGTTGCTGTTAATGCAATGGCTTTTGATGTTTTAGCTGCTCAAGCAGGGAACTCAAAAATAACAGCTGTGTTTATGTAATGGCTTGTTGAGATTGTGTGTCCTCAATATAGTTGGATGATACAATATTGATGAGTTACGTTGTTAATTTTTGTTGCTGTTACTTAACATCGCATTTAATGATAAATGGTACAATTATACACATCTAAGAGCAACAGTAGTAGTGGTTCGAATCAGCTTGAAAAACTGATTTATTATTCTACAAATTCTTTTTGACACACGTTCAATCCGGATATACGGACTTGAAGGGAGTTCGTACGATGTAACAAATCTTTGTACTAAAGTTGAAATTAATGAAACTTCTTGACGAATCTGACTTCCTACATTATATATTGGTTCTATATGACGTAAACATTCGGGTAACGATATACGAAATTCGTTTAATATTGATCGTAATATTTTCTTGGATGCTGTGTTAGCGCACAGAAAAATGTATAGATGCTGGATAAAACTCGATTTTCAGAAATCGATCACAATCACAGTAGTGAATTCATTTATTTTTTTTTTTAAGTTTAATATTGAGTGTTTGTATAATACCATCAATTATAATGTTTGATTGAAGAATAAAATTTTAGAAAAAAAAAATTGTTTGTATTTAAATTGATTAAGGTGTATTGGTAGAGAATATGGAAATTTGATAGAAGAAAAATTTGTACTGCATAAAGTTCAGGATTGTTGATACAGTCGGGCCTCGATTACTCGTGATCCGGTTAAACGGTAATCCCGATTTACCGTGATGGCCAAATATCAGTCTATTGTGTTTTCTTTGCAGTGTTTTCAAATTGTTTGCTTCGATTAACCGTGATTACCTCTATTATCCGCGATGGCAGCGAAAATTGTGTTTTTGTTAATAGCACGTCACTGTAGATGAATATGTACATATGTATGTATAATAAACATGAAAACGGGGAATTCCCTTGTTTGACGATGAGTCAGAAGCATTTACAAGTTATTATTGTAGTTTAATTTTGAAATTTGAGAAGTGCGGGTGGTTAGATCTAAATATATTTAGTATGGCACCATTACCAGTGGTAAAAAGAAACGTTTTAAATATTGAAGATAAAGGAAAAATAATTAACGAGCATTTCAAAAATAATGTGAGTGTTAAATTGATAGCTCAAAAATACGAAGTTGGGATGCAGACCGTTTATGATATTTTAAAAAGCAAAGACAAGCTTTTAAAGTTTTGTGCAGAGAGTGATTCGGTGGTTGGATTTCGTAACCGAAAAACTTTAAAGACAGCTGAAGAACCAAAAGTAGATTTGGCACTTTACGAATGGTTCAGAAAAGAGCGTTTACCAGTGAGCAAATTTATAATGCGGACGAGACAGGTCTTTTTTGGAAGTGTTTGTCTGAGAGCAGTTTGGTTTGTTATAATGAAAGATTCATAGATGGACATCAGGTGTCAAAAGAAAGACTAACCACTTCAGTTTGCGCTAATGCTGCTGGTACACACAAGTGCAAAACTTTAGTTATTGGTAAAAATGCTCGTCCAAGATCTCTAAAAAATGTATACGACCTTACCGTAATTTATAAGGCCAATTTAAAGGCATGGGTAACGCAAACAATATTTTTAGAATGGTTTACCAAAAACTTTGTGCCAGAGGTAAAAGAGCATCTTAAGAAAATCGGTCTTACGGATGATAGCAAAATCCTTCTGTTATTGGATAACTGCCCGGCACATCCAGACGATCACGATTTTAAGGCTAAAAACGTTATTGTAAAATATTTGCCACCGGATTGTACGTCCTTGATCCAACCGATGCATCAGGGTGTAATATGGAGCTTTAAATGCCATTATCGTAAAACTATAGTGCAAAAACTAGTCTCGTCAAGTAATAGAGAAGATTTTAAGAAAGAATTTAATATAAAGAAAGCCCTGTGGTCCATTGATAATGCTTGGAACGCTGTTACTTCTGAAGTTTTGAAGAACGCTTGGAATAATTTCTTATGCCCAGATAATGAAGGTGCGTAGGCATATTTTTATAATTTTATAAAATATTTTCATGCAAAAATTAATTGATTTTTGTTATAGGTATGGACATATCGAATACGCATGTGAATGTGGCACAAATGATCAATATTACGGATGACTTTACCACAGAGGATATGGAGACATGGCTGAAATGTGATGAAAATGCCTCCCAATTTGCTGTTTTGTCAGATGAAGAAATTATGAGCATCGCAAACAGTAACTCAGATGAACCTGAGCGAGACAATTGATTGGAAGACGTTTATGAAGACGATGTGATTGTTTCAGAAACCACTTTAAAAGAAGCGATAGAGGCATCAATCACATTGCTGAATTTCCCGGATAGCCCTGGTTGTCCCGGAATTACAGAGCAGGATAAAATTCATGCTTATCGCATACAAGAAAAACTTATAAAAGAAAATTATAAATTGAAAAATATTAGACAAACAACATTACACGACTTGTTTTAAGAAATTGTATTCTTTTCTTTGCTTGAAGTCATTTTTTTGCCCAATGTTTTCAGTAGACAATTTCATGTATACATACATTGTATTTAATATAAAAATGTACATAATTTTTTTGAATAAATTTTTTTTAATGTAAATATGTATGTACAGCAATGTTCACTTGTTAAATAATAAAAATATTAAAAAACTATAATCAAAATTGTTATTCCATTAACCGTGAAAATCGATTAACCGTAATGCTTCTGGTCCCGACCATCACGGATAATCGAGGCCCGACTGTATATGATAGATTTTTAAATTATTTATTTTTTTTTTTTTTGTTCACTATTGTAGTAAAGTTTTTAAGATTCTTGATCAATTAATTTGTTGATGTTGAAGTTTTACATATAAACTATTTGTAAATAATAGTCTATATTTTTAATCAAAACTCTCTTCAAGTGATTTTACACTATAAAAATTAGTTAGTATATTTTTGGAATGCCTCTGTTATTTAAATTCTATATAAAATAGTCTTTGAATTTTAAAATAATTACTGCTTTAATGGTTTGGCTTTTGTGCACGCTCAAGTAATTTAAATATTTTACATATTTTTAGTATATTTAATAGTAGGTAGACACAAAATATGTTAGAGAAACTATCCAGCGGTTGACAACGACGCAACCTTAAAGTCCGGTGGCAAGATCGCCAATTGTAGGTTATAAATAAATTAAATTTATATTTTATTTTGATCTTTTAACTTTTTTATTTTACCAACTTCAAACAATGAAAATTTTAAAAAATTGAAAAAATCAATATTGAAAATTAAAATAGATATTAGAGAAAAATTTTAAGTTTACAAACGGCGATGGTTACTAGGACATGTTTCTGAATTTCACTTCTTCATCAGCTAGCTTTTCTGGAGCTGAGCGTTGAACTCCAACATTCATATCAGTGCAAGCCTTTAGCTGCTAAGCCATATGAATGTCCCGTTGTTCGCTGTACAATTGGTCTCTAAGAGCTGCCTTTTTGTATATATTCCTTTTGATCACCATGTAGGCACATACACTCTGTATGTAGTTTATTCCTAATGGTGTGGATATAATTTTTAGGCGCGCTTTTGAAAGCTTAGTAACATTTGTTCGGATTTTTACAGTATTTGTTTTTTAATACTTCCGCTGTTACAATTATATCAATATGATCATATGTATTTAATTAGCGAGCTTTGCTCATATTGCTTTATACAATGGTTTTTGTAATTGATATTAGAGAAAAATTGTAAGTTTACAAACGGCGATGGTTACTAGGACATGTTTCTGAATTTCACTTCTTCATCAGCTAGCTTTTCGGGAGCTGAGCGTTGAACTCGAATCTCCAACATTCATATCAGTGCAAGCCCTTAGCTGCTAAGCCATATGAATGTCCCGTTGTTCGCTGTACAATTGGTCTCTAAGAGTTGCATTTTTGTTTATATATATAATTTATATATACAAGGGATTATCTAAGGGAAATCTAAAATCTGTTCTGATTTCAACAAGATATGAATTTTAAAGTATAATGTAGGTTTTATTGGTGTATTCAACAATTTCATATGAAGACGCAAAAGGAAGCAATATAAGCTAGGTTGCATTTTTCTTGTGAATCTTACCTGCTTGAAAAAAATATATACAAATTTGTCGACCAGAAATGGTTAAATGGGAATATCTTATCCAAATTTCAATGGGTTTATTATATTCGTCAGATTTTCAAGGAAAATTTATATGGCCCTTTTAAAGTTTTGATTTGTTTTGTACTTTTGTTCCATTTATTCTATAAAACTAACATTTAATGACTTAAACATTTACCGAAGAATAAACAGTGGGAAAGCTATATGTCCCCTCTTATCAAAAGGGGTTCTAGGCCCTTAGCCCGCACTTTGAGGGCTAATTCGAAATTCCAGGTATGCTGATTTTGTTTACTCTAATAGACCTAAAACTTGATGTCTCGCAAAGAATATATTTTCAATGTCATTTAGTATAATTCATTGAGATAGAATTATCGTGTCCGCAACCTTACGTGTTTTAAAAATATATTTAAGATTTGATGAAGATGTAAAATCTCTCCTTAGCTTCTTTAAGTGTTGCATACTTTCACAAGCATTAAAAAATGCATTCTATGCATCGTCGCGTCCGAACTTCATTATATATGGTCATATATATGTACTAACATTTTTGAGGTACCCACAATTGTTGCTTCAAATATTGTAATATCCACTAAGTCCGCTGTTCATGTTCTATTTTATGTAGGATGCAATTCGTGCAAATGTCGCTCCCGTTACCAAGGACTTGCCCATATGTATTTGCAAATATTAAGTTGACATGTGAACAAACAAACGGAACACTTAATTAGTTTTATCTGTTTTCACGCTGGTAATATTCCGTCGTACACTGCTACAAAACCAGAGTTCGGAGCAGTGCACTAAATTTTGAGTAACAACACTGACAATTTAAGTGGGCTGACATAACCAAGATCTTGCCTTAAGTATTAAGGAGACGTTCGTATGGATTTAAACGTCTGTTCATCTTTCACTTCTTCTTAAAACTAGCCCGTACCCGCACGTCAGTTCGCACGAAGAAAATACAACATAAAACTTTAGCGATATACCAATATATGATATTGAAAACAGTACGGAGACCGTCCAGAAAATAGTCTTTGAATAAGGCGCAATAACCGCCGAAGAAATTTAGGGCCGAGCTTTTCTTACAATTTGCTTCGTACACTTTTTAATTTTTCCGTACAAATTGGCGGGATGGGACCTACTTGCTTTATGCCGACAACGAAAGGAATTTGCAAGGCAGTTGAGTTTTCACTGAGAGCTTTTGAGAGTGCTTGCCCAACACTGCCGAGGGCCACCCCGTTTAGAAACATTTTCTTCTAATTTGAAAAACTTGTTTCTAAAACTTTGATGTTGGTTTGCCCGGGGAGTGAATCCAGGACCTTCGGTGTGGTAGGCGGAGTACGCTACCATCACACCACGTCCCAAAAAATTGCGAACTGTTCGCAATCGCGGAAATAACCACACAGTGATAACTCTGCGTTACAAAAACGAGCTTTGCTTCTGTCCTATGAATCAAATATACTTTTTCGGAAAGGGGAGAAAAAATAAAAATACACGTGTATCTGCGATTTTCATGTACACGTCAGAATTTTTTTGTTATGTATAAACGGACACTACGAGCTTTATAATTTATTCATGAAAGAAAAGTTCTGAATTGTGTATGAAAATCGCCGATACACGTGTATTTTTATTTTTTCTCCCCTTTCCGAAAAATTATATTTGTTTCATAGGACAGAATGTGTGTAACGCAGCGTAATTAGAAGGAATGACATGATGGATATTTTAAAAAGGTAGTCTCCAAATCGTTCCATTTATATTCATATTACACATTTGTTAATGTAACAACCGGAGTGTTGAGATTAAATTGTGCAAAAGCTACAAAATTACAGTGACATGGAGGTTAGGTTGGGATGCGCCCCTCTTAGATAAAGCATCCGCTTTTTTATTCCCATCTGTTCCTAGGGCATACGGAACCAATATATGTATTTTTATTTCTCTATTCAGAGAGTTGAGTTGTACTTTTGCCGGCAAACAAGAAAGACCTAAAAGTCGTGATCCATCAATTCTTAAAATAAATTCATTATACTAAATTTTGTATCTCTTGTTTTGCATTTAAGTTTATTTGAAATCAGAAAATACTGTCTCTCAACATGAAGATCAAGCGATCAATGTCTCTTGATTAGGGTAGTGATCCTAAACATTTATTTTTTGACTTATGTAGTAGGTAGTACTGCTGGCATATGTTAATGACCATGATATCATTAGCCTGAACACGCGGCGTTAGTTCTACTTAATCCAAACTGGAAAAGAAGCGGTAAAGATGGGTTTGATGGTGAATAAGAGCAAAACACAATTCCTGCTGTCATCGAGCAAAAAGTCAGCTCATATGCGCCTTGGAAACCACGCTACTTTTAGCAGTTACAATTTCAAAAGGGTAAAAGACTTCATTTATTTGGGAACTAGCATTAACACTAACAACAAATTCAGCTCTGAAATCCAGCGAAGAATCACTCTTGCCTATAAATGCAACTTTGGACTAGGAAGGCAACTGAAAAGTAAATTGCTCTCTCGGCAAACGAAAATTTAAACGGCTAAGCGCCAACTAAGTAACTACTTACGGAATGCCTAGTCAGTTTACCACAAAATGGTTAACCAGAGTGCACAAAATATTTTGTGTGATAAGTATTTTCAGGTTGACTCATCCGGTTTTTTCGTTTATGAATACATTAAAAAACTGGCATTAAAGTAGTCCTCCCTTTCGCATACTCTTCACGATTTTATCTGGGCTTTAGCTCCTATCCACTTTGCTGTGATAATATTGTAGCTTACCAGTGTGTGTGTAGATTTAACCATGGCCACTCGGGCTAACAATGCGTTAAAGTTACTTTCGATGGCAATTAGTATGCTTTATCACACCAACGGATGTAAAGAAAAGTTCCCATGAATTTATTGCGAGAGTCATTTAGTTGATTTGATTTTTGCTTTAATTTTGACAGTCGCTTCCGTTGAATTTTGCTCCATATATAGATATCAATAAGTGACCATAACTAGAATCCCTCATAAGCCAACTTTTCTGTTGCATTGAACACAGCCATATGAAATGTCATGTAAATGTCAATTTAATGAATAAACAATTTTTTCTTCCTTCCCTTTTTCTTGAACTTTATAAAACGTAAGACGTGTTTCATTTTGTATCCACAAAAATCAATATTCATCAGCATCAGGTTATGGGCTAACGCTATTATTTTAACAAATTTTGTTAAAATAAAACTGCATAAACCGTTTGAATAGAATATTTTGTAATTAAATGAACAGTTTCGCGTTACCTTTTGCATTTTCTTCGTATGCCCACTTCGAGTCAGTAGTTGAGGTTACGGTCGATTAAATTGTTGCTGCAATGAACGTACAACTGCCCTTTCAGCGCTTGAAAGGCAGAGCAAATTTTGGAACGTGGAAAGTTGGAGCTAGAGCCCAATTAATTACTAAAGGGTTGTGGAAATACTGTGAAGAGGAAGTCAAGGTAGAGACAAAGCAGGATGAGCTGGATAAAAATTTGAAAGCATTAGCTGAAATCACGCTGCTAGTTGATTCAAGTGTATACACACATATAGAAGGCTGCGCATATGCTAAACAAGGTTGGGATGCATTGGTGTCTGCTTTTGAAGATAAGGGAATCGTGAGAAGGGTCGCGTTACTCAAGCAATGGATATCATTAAAGTTAGATGACTGCGAATCATTGCAGGATTATGTAACACAAAATCTATCATTATACTCAAAAATAAAATCTGCTGGTTTAGAATTGATGAACAAATAGCGGGTGCGATAATGTTGTGTGGATTGCCAGATGGCTTTAAGCCTATGGTAATGAGCATTGAAACAAAAGGGGATGAGCTCACCGTCGACTACGTTAAAAACATTCTCTTACAAGAAATTGAATTTGAGTCAAATGAGTCTACAGCACTAATAGCAAAAAAGGCCTCACACAAATATATTAAGCAAAAGCCGAGAAAAGTGAAATGCTTTGAATGCGGTGGACCTCATTTCAAAAGAAAATGTCCAAAATTCAAGAGTGAAAAGGCTGTACTCTATAGTTCGTTTATTGCGCAAAAATCATCGACAAGTGATTGGTATTTTGATAGTGGTGCGACCGCACACATGGTAAACAACGACAAACTTATGCAAAATATATCGGATCCACTTTTGACCGAAGTGACCGTGGCCAACAATGGGAAGTTGAGAGGGAAAGAGACTGGTAACATTGATCAAACTATTGTTAAAGATGGTGAAATTAGCAATATAACGAATCTAATTTCAGTTAGTCAAATTGTCAAAAAGGGCAATGAAGTCATTTTCAATAGTCAGGGTTGCAAAGTCGTTCACAAAAGCACTAACAAAACTATTGCAACGGGCAGCTTAGTAGATGATATGTTTAAGTTGGATGTCCCGAAATGTAACTCGTTTTCAGTCGATAACGTTGAAAACACAAATCAAAAAGGGAAAAGCAATTGCAATTATGGCACCGTCGATTAGGCGATATTTGCCTTGACAACATACAGTTCTTAGACACCATCAAAGTGAGTCAAACGAAATCGAAATGTGAAATTTGCTTAAAAGTGAAACTGTGTCGTTCATCGTTCCCAAAAGAGGACAAAAAGGCTAATGTGTTCTACAATTAGTTCATTCCGACGTTTGCGAATTAAATGTAAGATCAATTAGTGGTTGCCGCTACTTTGTATCGTTCATTGACGATTTTACTGGGAAGGTGGTTGTATACCCATTAAAAAGTAAAGGTCAGGTATTTAATTGTTTCGTTGATTTCAAGCAAATGGCGGAAACTCAAACGGGAATGAAGTTGAAAGTATTGAGAAGCGATAACTGAAAGGAATTTGTGAACAATATAATGAAGCAATTCTGTGTAAAGCATGGAATAATCCATTAAACTTCAACGCCACATACGCCGCAGCAGAACGGCACAGCAGAGCGCATGAATCGCACGTTACTTGACCGTGTAAGGTGTATGCTCATCGATGCTAATTTGTCGAAGAATTTCTGGGCAAAGGCGCTTATGGCAGCCACAAAAATAATCAATTGTATACCTCTGCGTGGTGGCAAGATTAGCCGAGAGGAAGCGTGGAGCGGCAAAGCACCCGATCTGAAAATTTTGAAGGTATTTGGTTGCAAAGCATTTGCACATGTACCAGATGTTACACAAAAAAAGCTCGACGACAAAGCAATTGAATATATTTTTATTGGATATGCCAACAACCAAAAGGCGTATCGACTGTATCACAGAGCTTCGCGAAAATTCACCATTAGTAGAGATGTCACATTCATCGAGAACGAAAGCACACCGATGGACACCTCTAAAACAAACCAAGTCATTGTCTCATTTAATGAAGTGCACGATAGTAGCGATTTCGAAACAAGGGTGGATGAAGCTCAAGAGTCTGATGATTCATCAATCGCTGAAGAATTTGGCACCTCAAGTGACACCACTGTCAATGAAAATATTGAGAGCTCATGTGACCTTAAAAGCGCTCCAATCGACGATAATGCAGAAGTCGATGCTTCCGTAGAATATGGTGAACAAAACGATATTGAAGTCATTGAGTTGAATGACTCAGTCGATAGCAAAGATAACCCAGCGACGAATCTTGAGAGTGAAACAATTTCGCGACCGCGTCGAAATGCGAACAAACCTAAACCGAATTACGCTTGTGCTCTTTTTACAGAGAGTGATCCAAAAACGGTAAAGCAAGCTTTGTCGAGCGAAGCTAGTGAGTGTTGGAAAAAAGCGATGCGAGAGGAAATGAATTCTCTTACAGAAAATGGAACATGGTCGCTTGCGTTGTTGCCAAAGGGTAAATGCCCAGTGCAATGTAAATGGGTGTTTAAAACAAATCGAAGTTCTGATGGAGAAATTGTAAGGTACAAGGCCAGACTCGTTGCTAAGGGTTTTACGCAAGTACCTGGAATTGACTACAACGAAACCTTCTCGCCTGTGGTGCGATATACCTCGATTCGATTTTTGTTAGCCATGGCAGTTCAGTTTGATTTACGACTTACACAGATGGATGTAGTAACTGCGTTCTTGCATGAAGACCTAAATACCGAAATTTATATGCATCAGACGGAGCTGTTTTATGATGGTTCTAGTCGGTATTGTCGACTGATAAAATCAGTTTATGGATTAAAACAGTCTAGTTGATTGTGGAACATCGCGTTAACCAAAGTGTTGTTGAGCTTTGGACTGAAGCGCTCTCAGTTGATCAGTGTATATTCCATTCTGTAATAAATGGAGAAATTCTCATTGTTGCCATACGGGTCGACGATATCCTCATTGTTTCAAACAATCTAGACCGTGAAACGAGGCTGAAAGAAGAGCTGAGGTAACATTTTAAAATGAAAGATCTGGGTGAGACGTCTTCACTCCTTGGAATGAGGATCACTCGAGACAAAACCAAAAACTCGATCACCATCGACCAATCACAATACATTAGCGAACTCATCGAACGATTTGTAATGAGTAGCGCCAAGCCAACGTCAACGCCTTTAGACCCGAATCAAAAGATTAGCGAAGACATGTGTCCGAAGACTGATAGGGAGAAATACGAAATGCGAAATATTCCATACAGAGAGGCAATCGACAGCTTGCAATTTGCTGCTCAGGTAACTCGCCCTGATATTAACTTTGCTGTTAATTTACTTAGCAGGTATAACGAAAACCCTGGCAAACCTCACTGGGTGGCAGTCAAACGTGTACTACGATACCTAAAAGGCGCTATTTGCAAAGGCATCACGCATACAAAGTCATCAAGCGATCTTGAGGGTTTCGGTGACTCGGATTGGGCTAATGATCTTGACAAACGGAACTCAACGACGGGCTTTGTATTTATAATGCAAGGCGGCGCTATATCGTGGCGTACACGACGACAACAAACAATAGCGCTGTCAACAACAGAGGCTGAATTCATGGCTATGACTGAAATGATCCAGGAAGCCACGTGGCTGAAATATTTAAGAGCTGAGTTGATACCAAGTGCAGCACAGATGCTTTCCGTAGTTATTGTCCAGAACGCTAAATAAAAGCATGTTAACATCAAACAAGTATCGACCGAAAATATGCCAGCTGACATTTTAACTAAATACGTTGCACGACCAAAATTGGTACATTTCTTGAGATATTTTGGCATGAGTGATTAAAGGAACACTACGAGCTATATGTATCACCCAACTTAATTCTTATAAATTTTGTGAATATTTTTTATTCGGGCCTTCTGCCATATATAAGCTAAGTATGTTAAAATTACAAACATATATCTGCGCAAATACTATTCTCAATTATAAAAAAAAAAAAAGCTTGTTATTCAGGGAGAATGTTGCATTGAATACGGCCATGCGAAATGTCATGTAAATGTCAATTTAATGAATAAAAAATTTTTTCTTCCTTCCCTTTTTCTTGAACTGTATAAAACGTAAGACGTGTTTCATTTTGTATCCACAAAAATCAATATTCATCAGCATCATTTTCTGAACATGCGTATTTCCGAAATCTAATTAAAAAATCATTGAGCTTGATAATCTCAATTTGTTTGAAATAAGTACCACTCTAATGTAATGTGTACCTATGTATGTTTTTATCCATATGTGTCGTATTAAAAACCTATTCCACTTGAATACGACGGACAAATATTTGTTGGTATTCATTGCATAAAGCAGAAGTAAAATATTTTTTTTGTCTCCTAATTCTTATTGATGTGTTATTTATAATTTTTTTTTTACCGAGTCTTTGAGAGGCAGTGGCTTCTTAAGCGCCGAGATCTAAAACCGCTCAGCTACAGAGAAACTCATCAGCTGAGAAATATAGATTCACAAAGTACAATAGACTAAAAGTATAAATATAATTTTTTAATTATTAAGAGAAGATAGAACCGTCTTTTTTATGGCAAAGAGTGTTATAATCTTCACACAAACATAGAAAAGGTTCGTGTAGTTGGAAATTGCTTCTGCATTGTTTAAGAATTATAGGTTTATAATGCCTTGAAACTCGGCATGGAACATTCAAGTTTACTTCGTTCAAAAGAAATGCGCTTGAAATCGATCCATTTAAAAGTCTAGCCATAAATAGTACACTTAGCATTTCTCTACAAATTGCAAGTGTAGGAAGATTTGTTAGTTTTAACCGATTAATGCAAGGAGGAAGATTATACGGAGAGTCCCATTGAAGGTTTCTCAAGGCGAAAAGTAAAAACTGTTTTTGAATTGATTCTAGTCTATCCACATGAACTTGATAACGCGGATTCCAAATTATCGATCCATATTCTAATATCGGCCTCACCAATGATGTAAAAAGGGTTTTTGTAACGTAAGGATCACTAAACTCTTTTACCCATCTTTTCACAAATGCTAAAACTCCTCTCGCTTTATTGACTGTGGCATTAAAATGAGGATTGAAACTAAGTTTGCAATTCATAGTAACTCCCAAGTCGACAAAACCACCAATGCTTTCCAGAGTTTGGCCATTAATTGTGTAGGAAGGTGGCTGTATGTTCCCACGTGAAAAACACATGGATTTACATTTTTCTATGTTGAGAGGAATACAATTCGCATTACACGAAGTAACCAAACGATGTAAATCCGCCTGGAGTACAGAACGTTCTGCAACCGAAGCGTATGACTTAAAAAGTTTTACGTCATCGGCATATATTAAAATTTTAGAATATTTTATAGTTGTGGAAACATCGTTTATAAAGATCAAAAACAGAATAGGACCGAAATGTTTTTAAAAATGACTCTTTGAGTTCTACCGCAAAGACAGGAGGAGATCCAGCGAGTTAGGCCAGGTTGAAAACCAAGCAATTCGAGTTTATAAACAAGTAATGAGTGGCGTACTTTGTCGAATGCTTTGCTGAAATCAGTGTATATAACGTCGGTATGATGATTGTTTCTAAACCCATTAAAGAATGAGTTGTAAATTCAAGCAAATTGGTTGTGGTTGATTTGGCTCTACAAAAGCCATGCTGAGAACTATCTATCAATGTAGAAATCGAAAATGTAAGGTGATTAGTAACGATTTCTTCGAAAAGCTTAGGGATAGCGGAGAGCTTTGCTATTCCACGATAGTTTTCAATAGAAGACTTGCTTCCTTTTTTATGGAGTGGGATAAGAAAAGATTCCTTCCAAGCCGTCGGGAAAATTCCATTTTTTAAAGAGAGGTTAAACAGATCAGTAAGGGCTGGTAAATGTATTCCGCACATTTTTGAAGAAAACATGTTGGGATCAAATCTTACCACCCCATTGATGACTTTTTTATTTCTTCTTGGTATTCATTGTTTTTATTCGTTTCCATAATATGATCATAATGATGATTGTGTAACTAATTTGGGTTGATGTTAGCAGACTTAGATAGAAGAAATTGCAGGAAATGGCACCCAAATACCACAAACTACACCCAGAGAAAACCCGTCTTGGAAAAATAAATACGTTCATATCCATTTTAAGTTTGTTTTATTTAAATATGAGAAACTGCAAGTTTGAATACAAGCACACATTAAATTAAAAAAAATACGTATTTATTCAGCTTGAATAGTATGAATTTTAAAATGAAACTCTTTGAATTTAATACAAAATAGTTATCAACAAAACAAGTATGTACAAATCTCATATCAACATGTTTATACATTTAACCATTCAAAAAATTAATTACAAAATACTGACATACTAAACTTATGGTGAGCCATATTTATTTTAACTATTGTGAATGCTGTATGATGAATTGGGGCAACGAACGAATAGGCAACGAAAGAAACCATGGCAAAACTATATAGTTGGTTATCTCTATAGCAACAGCATACCATTGTTCAGATTGTCAAAATTTGCGTGTTGGTGTTAGGGGAATAGAATGGAATGAAAACATAAATCTTAGCAGTTTTTGTGTGTTGTAAGAAAATGTTGTCAATGTGTGAGGAGATTCGACAAAGACCATAAAAGTCAAGGAAAATAGATCGGGCAAAGGTTGATGAAACGAATGGGCCAAAAAAATCAAAACCGAAGGTACCTGCGAGAGAAGCACTGGCATTGAAAAACCCTAATGGACGCACTAAAACGAACGAAAGAATTTCCCAGAAAGAATGCAAGGGTGGTTTCAAGCAAGGGCGCACTACTGTTGGGAAACGTCGGAACGATACTGATTATGTGAAGCCAATCCGTCAAGAGCAAGCTCTACAAAGTAGTTCATTGGCCAAACAACAGACTGCGAGGGAACGTTCCAGGATAATGGGTAGTCAGATGAAACGCAGGTACGATGCGAACAATAATTCGGAAGGTTTCTTGGAGGGAGATTTGGTACTGTTATACAACGTTCCGGCGGAAAGGTGTTCCATCTAAATTTTGGTGCAGTTGGGAAGGCCCGTGCAGAGTTGTGAAGAGGATCAGTGATGTCATCTACCGCATACAAACAATTGGGAAACTACGAAATAGAAGAGCGGTTCATTTGGAGATGCTGGTGGCGTTTAGAGCGAAGAAATTTGTCTGATCAGGACGATCAGACTTAGGTGGAGGGCAGTGTGATGAATATTAGCAACACTAAGCGATACTATAATCTCTAAGCCGATACTAAGCAGAGACTTGTATGCACATCAACAAATCAATCAGTATGTCTACCCATATGTCCATACAAGCACCGGAGAGTAACGCACAAACACATGCATATATCTTCATTTGTGGAAGTATCACTCACATATACACGCGCATGGGCTTTGAGAGAAACTATAAAATCGTGCATCTGTAGTTATAGCTGAGAAATTTATAGTTTGTAAACGAGAAGAAAATTCTAGAAATAGAAACGCCTAGAAGTATGCGAACGAGAAATTACAGAGTATAAAAGGAGGTAAATCTGAGAATCAGAATGAGTTTGATTTAAGCACGCTATCTGTCGAGAAGTAGTAGTATTGTGAAGTACTTGGAAAAGGCTATTTTGTATGATTGAATAGTGGGGTTATTTATTCAACAGTTTAGTAATTCGAACGATAGTAGAAGGTTGCAAATAAGAGGAATTGCACAAAATTCGTTACGGCATTCATTGCATAAAGCAGAAGTAATATTTTCCTGCTGGTAATAACGAATGCTTTGTCATTACGCAATACACACTGTGCTGGCTTTTGCCATATGTATGTATTTCCAAAGTTGAATTGCGTTATTAAGTTGACATGTGAACAAACAAAGCGAACACTTAATTAGTCTTATCTGTTTTCAAGCTGGTAATATTCCGTTCAAATTGTTTATTCTCCCCCCTCATCATGGACAGAGAAATATGATTTCAAAGAAAGGCCTCATCGGTTTTGCAAAGTTGGATGTTTTACAAACAAAATATAACGCCCTTTCTTTATATTGTTGCACTGTTAAGCCCAGATCTATATTCTTGCTTTTAATACAATTTTGTCTAGACTTTTATTTAGCATTAAAAAAACTTTGGAAACAAAGGTTTTATAAATTGATCCTGCCTCTATCCTTATTATTTTGCTAGTAACCAAATGTCGGCTTGAAATTAAAAAAGCTTTCAGATGTTAAATAAGTCTGTTTACTAAAATTTTTCCGGAAAGTTCGGCTAACATTTTTTATTGGTGTCTGTAAATTATGAATAAATTAAATTTATATTTTATTTTGATCTTTAACTTTTTTATTTTACCAACTTCAAACAATGAAAATTTTTGAAAATTAAAAAATCAATATTGAAAATTAAAATATTGATAAAACATCTTAAAATTACAAAGTTCAAAGTAACTAAAATACAAAGTTAAATAAAAATAATAAGAACCCTACATTACTCACCTTCAAGAAAATTTATCATTAAACAAATTGAACGTATCTCTATTTTTATGTAAATTCTTGGTGTTGTTTGTGTCTGTTGTTTCAATTATTGCAGGTTTTAATCTATCAATAGGAATAGTTTTAATATTATTAACTATTTAAAACATTTTTGGCCTTTTTCTACAATTTTGTAAGGTCCTTCATATGGTTGTTGTAATGTATGTTTATTAATGACTCGAACAAATGCAAATTTACAAGTTTGAAGATCTTTTGGAACGTAAATTCCAGTATCAGAATCTTTATGATGACTTAAATTTGATCTAACATTTCGAAAATCTTTACGTAAATTACTTAAAATTTCAGTTGATGAGAAATTTTTAGCTGATGGCACAACAAGTTCCCCTGGCAAACGTAATTTCTGACCGAAAACCATTTCCGCTGGTGTAGCTGAAATATCTTCTTAGTAAATAGATCGCAAACCAAGTAATATGACAGGTAACACGTCATACCAATTATGTGTGTCCTCTCTAGCTATTATAGTAGTCTTTAATTGTCTATGAAATTTTTCAACCATACTATTTCCTTGAGGGTGATATGCGGATGTTGTAATTTGGTGACTACAAAGTAATTTAGTTAACTCTGAAAACAATTTCGATGTAAATTGGCTGCCTTGATCAGTTGTTATCTTTAACGGAGCTCCAAACCGAGAAATGTATTCTCTAAAAAACTTATTTGCAATTGTAGTTGCTGAAATATCTTTTAATGCGTATGCCTCAGGCCAACGGGTAAATCTTTCAATAATCGTTAAAATAAAGCGATGTCCTTTTGAAATAGGTAATGGTCCAACTATATCTAAATGGATGAGTTCAAATCTATTCTTGGGAATTTGAATTTTGACAACAGGGGATTTTGTATGACGATAACCTTTAGATTTTTGACAATTAAAACACCCTTTTGGCCAAATATTAATATCCTTATTCATATTAGGCCAATCATATTTTTTAACTATGAGCCGTCGTGTAGCTCTTGTACCCGGATGTGCTATTCCATGTAAAATATCAAATACTGTCTTTCGCAAAGTACTCGGTACAAATGGCCTAGGAGTTTCTCCTAAAATTTCACACCAAATATTAAAATTTAAAATGGGAATACTAATTAGTTTTAAATTTAGATATTGAGAATCAGATACAAGTTGATTTAAGTCATCGTCGTTTTGTTGTTCAATTTGTAAGATTTTAAAATTCAGTTCTGTATTATATATTGCATTAACCTCAAAAGCTCTAGATAGCGTATCTGCTCCAACATTGGATTCTCCTTTAGTGTATTGTATGTCATCAGTAAATTGTGCTATAAATTCCAAGTGTCTCGTTTGTCTAGGACTTCGATCTGTTTTTGAATTTAAAGCAGTAGTCAAAGTTTTATGGTCTGCATAAACTGTAAATTGTCGTATTTCCAAAAGATATCTAAAATGTTTTATATTTAAGTAAATCGCCAATAACTCCCTATCAAAAGCACTATATTAATTTTCAGTTGGAGAAAGTTTTTTGAGAAGAATGCAATGGGTTCAATTTTATTATTGTAATTTTGTTGTATAATGCCCCCAATTGCTGTGTTAGATGCATCTACTGTTAAAGATAATTTAGCATCTTTGTTAAAATGATTTAACAATATCGTACATGCAAATTTATCTTTAGTGCATTCAAAAGCTTCATCCGCATTCTCATCCCATACCAAAGTTTTGTCACGTTTCTTACTTACTTTGTTAATTAGATCATAAATTTTGTTTGTAAATTCTGGTAGCTTTGGAGTGTCTATGATAATAATTTACCATACCAATAAATTTATGTGCCTGCTTAACTGATTTTGGACGTTTGATATTACGAATAGCTGATACCTTTTCATCGGAAGATCGAATACCTGTTCCAGAAATGTTCTCTCCTAAAAAATCTATATTTGTTACACCAAAAGTACATTTACTTGGTTTAATGTTTAAACCGTAATCTGTAAGGCGTTGAAAAAGGATATGTAAATCTTTTAAATGTTGTTCTTGGTCCTTACTTGCAATAAGTAAGTCGTCGATGTAAGCATATACAAAATCTAAGTCACCTACTACCTCATTTATGAATTTTTGAAACGTTTGTGCAGAATTTCTAAGTCCGAAAGGCATTCTCATGAATTCAAACATACCGAAAGGAGTTGTAATAGCAGTTTTATAAATATCTTCTTCAGCCATAGGAATTTGGTGATATGCTCTAACTAAATCTAATTTTGAAAATATATTTTTAAAATGAAGGTCCATATTAAAATCCTGAATGTGGGGTAAGGGATAACGATCGGGAACCGTTACAATATTCAATCTTCTAAAATCTCCACATGGACGCCAATCATTCAACTCTTTTTTAGGTACAAGGTGAAGTGGTGATGCTACTGAAGAATTTGAAGGCCGACAAATTCCTGTTTTAACTAAGAAATCAAAATCCGGTTTCGCCACTTTATATTTTACGGGATCTTAGCGCCTGGACTTAGAAAATGGAAGACTACCTTCTGTTACAAGTCGATGTACTGTTATATGTTTAACAGATTTAGTATAATCTGGCTCTGAAATAAGTGACGGAAACTCTTTTAATAATTTTGTAAATTTATTGTCAACCACAAATAATTTAGGTAATGGAATATCACAAAAGTAAGATACTGTATTAACTGAGAGATTGGTTAATGGATCTACTAAACGTTTATGTGTAATACCTATAAGAAGACCATATTTACAAAGAAAATCAGCGACAATTATTGGTTTGGCTATATCTGCAATCAAAAATATAAAGGGAAATTCACGTCTTAAACCTAAATTTACGTTTTTAAGCCTTTCCCCGTACGTGGCAATTGTTGAGCCATTAGCTGCAGTGAGAATTATGTCTGAACGTTTCGTATGAGGAAATTTAGACGCGGGTAATACCGAAATTTCTGCTCCACTATCAAATTAAATATTTTGTTTGTTTTGTCTATCAAAAATATATAAGCGACGCGTCGAAAATTCTAAATTTCCGTTGTTCGTCGCTGCAACAACGGTAGAATTTAGTTTGTTGAATCTTTGCTTCTGTTAAAAGAACAAGGTTGTTCACAACTTCTAGCATTATTTTCAAATTTGTAGTGAAATCTACACAACTAATTTGGATTATTACGCGAGTTAGAACGACGCCTAAAAGAATTTCTAAAATTGTTCCTAGAATTAGAACGCGACCTAGATTGATTTCTATAAATTTGGTGTTTGACTTCAGATAACTATAAAGAGAGTTTCTGGAATTTCTCACAAATCAAAGAGGTCATTTTAACCAAGTTTTCAACAACAGAGTTTTGTGCTTTTGTATCTGAAAAATTATTAACCGAAAATACTTCATTTTTGTTTATCACTTCCCAAATATTATCTGCTAATTTTGTTAGTTCGTTAATATTATTAGAACTCGAACTAGCCAAAATCATACCCAAATTTTTAGGAAGTTTACGCATCCAAATTTTCTTTAAAATATTTTCGCTAAAATTTGACCCGGCTAATATAATTAATGAACGATAAAATTCTGAGGGCTTACGATCACCCATCTCAGAATCGTTTAAAATTTTATCAAGTTTCGAATTTTCGCTAAGTGAGTGTCTTTCTATCAAAACTTTTTTAAGTTCAGTAAATTTGTTATTAATAGGGGGATTTTGGATAAAATCTAAAATAGTTATTATCACTTTTTGCGGAAGTGCTGTAATGATGTGTTCGTATTTAGTGTTTTCTTGTGTAATGTTTTTATACTCAGCTGAGCAGAGCTCACAAAGTATATTAACTTTGTTCGCATAACGGTAATCCGTAACGGCATAAACTAATCGAGATAGATATAGACTTCTACATATCAAAATGATCTGGGTGAAAAAAGAAATTCATTTAGCCATGTCCGTCCGTCCGTCCGTCCGACCGTCCGTCTGTAAACACGATAACTTTAGTAAATTTTGAGGTATTTTGATGAAATTTGGTATGTAGGTTCCTGATTGCTCATCTCAGATCGCTATTCAAAATGAACGAAATCGGACTACAACCACGCCCACTTTTTCGATATCGAAAATTTCGAAAAACCGAAAAAGTGCGATAATTCATTACCAAAGACGGATAAAGCGATGAAACTTGGTAGGTGCGTGGCACCGCCCACTTTTAAAAGAAGGTAATTTAAAAGTTTTGCAAGCTGTAATTTGGCAGTCGTTGAAGATATCATGATGAAATTTGGTAGGCACGTTACTCCTATTACTATATGTGTGCAAAATAAAAATTTGCGAAATCGGATGGCGAACACGCCCACTTAAAAAACTTTTTTTTTTTTAAATCAAACTTTAACAAAAAATTTAATATCTTTACAGTATAAAAGTAAATTATGTCAAAATTCGACTCCAGTAACGATATGGTGCAACAAAATACAAAGATAAAAGAAAATTTCAAAATGGGCGTAACTCCGCCCTTTTTCATTTAATTCGTCTAGAATACTTTTAATGCCATAAGTCGAACAAAAAGTTACCAATCCTTGTGAAATTTGGTAGGGACATAGATTCTATGACGATAACTGTTTTCTGTGAAAACCGTCTGTCCTTCCGCTCGGCCGCTAACACGATAACTTGCGCAAAAAACGATATATCTTAACTAAACTTAGTTCACATACTTATCTGAAGTCGCTTTATCTCGGTATAAAATATGGCCGAAATCCGACTATGACCACGCCCACTTTTCCGATATCGAAAATTACGTAAAATGAAAAAAATGTCATAATGCTGTACCAAATATTAAAAAAGAGATGAAATATGGTAATTGGATTGGTTTATTGACGCAAAATATAACTTTAGAAAAAACTTTGTAAAATGGGTGTGACACCTACCATATTAAGTAGAAGAAAATGAAAAAGTTCTGCAGGGCGAAATCAAAAGCCCTCGGAATCTTGGCAGGAATACTGTTCGTGGTATGACATATATAAATAAATTAGCGGTACCCGACAGAAGATGTTCTGGGTCAGCCTTCAACCCACACCTTCACAAGGATTGGTAAATTTTTGTTCGACTTATGGCATTAAAAGTATTCTAGACGAATTAAATGAAAAAGGGCGGAGTTACGCCCATTTTGAAAATTTCTTTTATCTTTGTATTTTGTTGCACCATATCATTACTGGAGTCGAATTTTGACATATTTTACTTTTATACTGTAAAGATATTAAATTTTTTGTTAAAATTTGACTTTAAAAAAAAATTTTTTTTAAGTGGGCGTGTTCGTCATCCGATTCGCAAATTTTTATTTAGCACACATATAGTAATAGGAGTAACGTGCCTACCAAATTTCATCATGATGTCTTCAACGACTGCCAAATTACAGCTTGCAAAACTTTTAAATTACCTTCTTTTAAAAGTGGGCCGTGCCACGCCCATTGTCCAAAATTTTTCTAGTTTTCTATTTTACGTCATAAGGTCAACGCACCTACCAAGTGTCATCGCTTTATCCGTCTTTGGTAATGAATTATCGCACTTTTTCGGTTTTTCGAAATTTTCGATATCGAAAAAGTGGGCGTGGTTGTAGTCCGATTTCGTTCATTTTAAATAGCTATCTGAGATGAGCGATTAGGAACCTACACACCAAATTTCATCAAGATACCTCAAAATTTACTCAAGTTATCGTGTTTATAGACGGATGAACGAACGGACGGACATGGCTAAATGAATTTCTTTTTTCACCCAGATCATTTTGATATATAGAAGTCTATATCTATCTCTATTAGTTTATGCCGTTACGGATTACCGTTATGCGAACAAAGTTAATATACTCTGTGAGCTCTGCTTAGCTGAGTATAAAAATAATAATAATATATCTATATATTAGTATACATACATAAACACATATAATATAAATATAACTGTTCACGAAAATACTTGATGTGAATATTCAGTTTGTTGCTGTTAATGCAATGGCTTTTGATGTTTTAGCTGCTCAAGCAGGGAACTCAAAAATAACAGCTGTGTTTATGTAATGGCTTGTTGAGATTGTGTGTCCTCAATATAGTTGGATGATACAATATTGATGAGTTACGTTGTTAATTTTTGTTGCTGTTACTTAACATCGCATTTAATGATAAATGGTACAATTATACACATCTAAGAGCAACAGTAGTAGTGGTTCGAATCAGCTTGAAAAACTGATTTATTATTCTACAAATTCTTTTTGACACACGTTCAATCCGGATATACGGACTTGAAGGGAGTTCGTACGATGTAACAAATCTTTGTACTAAAGTTGAAATTAATGAAACTTCTTGACGAATCTGACTTCCTACATTATATATTGGTTCTATATGACGTAAACATTCGGGTAACGATATACGAAATTCG
This sequence comes from Eurosta solidaginis, assembly GCF_040869045.1. Lineage (NCBI taxonomy): Eukaryota > Metazoa > Arthropoda > Insecta > Diptera > Tephritidae > Eurosta > Eurosta solidaginis. The sequence goes on from NC_090321.1 coordinate 237,460,432, forward strand.
TTTAATATTGATCGTAATATTTTCTTGGATGCTGTGTTAGCGCACAGAAAAATGTATAGATGCTGGATAAAACTCGATTTTCAGAAATCGATCACAATCACAGTAGTGAATTTATTTATTTTTTTTTTAAGTTTAATATTGAGTGTTTGTATAATACCATCAATTATAATGTTTGATTGAAGAATAAAATTTTAGAAAAAAAAAATTGTTTGTATTTAAATTGATTAAGGTGTATTGGTAGAGAATATGGAAATTTGATAGAAGAAAAATTTGTACTGCATAAAGTTCAGGATTGTTGATACAGTCGGGCCTCGATTACTCGTGATCCGGTTAAACGGTAATCCCGATTTACCGTGATGGCCAAATATCAGTCTATTGTGTTTTCTTTGCAGTGTTTTCAAATTGTTTGCTTCGATTAACCGTGATTACCTCTATTATCCGCGATGGCAGCGAAAATTGTGTTTGTGTTAATAGCACGTCACTGTAGATGAATATGTACATATGTATGTATAATAAACATGAAAACGGGGAATTCCCTTGTTTGACGATGAGTCAGAAGCATTTACAAGTTATTATTGTAGTTTAATTTTGAAATTTGAGAAGTGCGGGTGGTTAGATCTAAATATATTTAGTATGGCACCATTACCAGTGGTAAAAAGAAACGTTTTAAATATTGAAGATAAAGGAAAAATAATTAACGAGCATTTCAAAAATAATGTGAGTGTTAAATTGATAGCTCAAAAATACGAAGTTGGGATGCAGACCGTTTATGATATTTTAAAAAGCAAAGACAAGCTTTTAAAGTTTTGTGCAGAGAGTGATTCGGTGGTTGGATTTCGTAACCGAAAAACTTTAAAGACAGCTGAAGAACCAAAAGTAGATTTGGCACTTTACGAATGGTTCAGAAAAGAGCGTTTACCAGTGAGCAAATTTATAATGCGGACGAGACAGGTCTTTTTTGGAAGTGTTTGTCTGAGAGCAGTTTGGTTTGTTATAATGAAAGATTCATAGATGGACATCAGGTGTCAAAAGAAAGACTAACCACTTCAGTTTGCGCTAATGCTGCTGGTACACACAAGTGCAAAACTTTAGTTATTGGTAAAAATGCTCGTCCAAGATCTCTAAAAAATGTATACGACCTTACCGTAATTTATAAGGCCAATTTAAAGGCATGGGTAACGCAAACAATATTTTTAGAATGGTTTACCAAAAACTTTGTGCCAGAGGTAAAAGAGCATCTTAAGAAAATCGGTCTTACGGATGATAGCAAAATCCTTTTGTTATTGGATAACTGCCCGGCACATCCAGACGATCACGATTTTAAGGCTAAAAACGTTATTGTAAAATATTTGCCACCGGATTGTACGTCCTTGATCCAACCGATGCATCAGGGTGTAATATGGAGCTTTAAATGCCATTATCGTAAAACTATAGTGCAAAAACTAGTCTCGTCAAGTAATAGAGAAGATTTTAAGAAAGAATTTAATATAAAGAAAGCCCTGTGGTCCATTGATAATGCTTGGAACGCTGTTACTTCTGAAGTTTTGAAGAACGCTTGGAATAATTTCTTATGCCCAGATAATGAAGGTGCGTAGGCATATTTTTATAATTTTATAAAATATTTTCATGCAAAAATTAATTGATTTTTGTTATAGGTATGGACATATCGAATACGCATGTGAATGTGGCACAAATGATCAATATTACGGATGACTTTACCACAGAGGATATGGAGACATGGCTGAAATGTGATGAAAATGCCTCCCAATTTGCTGTTTTGTCAGATGAAGAAATTATGAGCATCGCAAACAGTAACTCAGATGAACCTGAGCGAGACAATTGATTGGAAGACGTTTATGAAGACGATGTGATTGTTTCAGAAACCACTTTAAAAGAAGCGATAGAGGCATCAATCACATTGCTGAATTTCCCGGATAGCCCTGGTTGTCCCGGAATTACAGAGCAGGATAAAATTCATGCTTATCGCATACAAGAAAAACTTATAAAAGAAAATTATAAATTGAAAAATATTAGACAAACAACATTACACGACTTGTTTTAAGAAATTGTATTCTTTTCTTTGCTTGAAGTCATTTTTTTGCCCAATGTTTTCAGTAGACAATTTCATGTATACATACATTGTATTTAATATAAAAATGTACATAATTTTTTTGAATAAATTTTTTTTAATGTAAATATGTATGTACAGCAATGTTCACTTGTTAAATAATAAAAATATTAAAAAACTATAATCAAAATTGTTATTCCATTAACCGTGAAAATCGATTAACCGTAATGCTTCTGGTCCCGACCATCACGGATAATCGAGGCCCGACTGTATATGATAGATTTTTAAATTATTTATTTTTTTTTTTTTTGTTCACTATTGTAGTAAAGTTTTTAAGATTCTTGATCAATTAATTTGTTGATGTTGAAGTGATAGTTTTACATATAAACTATTTGTAAATAATAGTCTATATTTTTAATCAAAACTCTCTTCAAGTGATTTTACACTATAAAAATTAGTTAGTATATTTTTGGAATGCCTCTGTTATTTAAATTCTATATAAAATAGTCTTTGAATTTTAAAATAATTACTGCTTTAATGGTTTGGCTTTTGTGCACGCTCAAGTAATTTAAATATTTTACATATTTTTAGTATATTTAATAGTAGGTAGACACAAAATATGTTAGAGAAACTATCCAGCGGTTGACAACGACGCAACCTTAAAGTCCGGTGGCAAGATCGCCAATTGTAGGTTATAAATAAATTAAATTTATATTTTATTTTGATCTTTTAACTTTTTTATTTTACCAACTTCAAACAATGAAAATTTTAAAAAATTGAAAAAATCAATATTGAAAATTAAAATAGATATTAGAGAAAAATTTTAAGTTTACAAACGGCGATGGTTACTAGGACATGTTTCTGAATTTCACTTCTTCATCAGCTAGCTTTTCTGGAGCTGAGCGTTGAACTCCAACATTCATATCAGTGCAAGCCTTTAGCTGCTAAGCCATATGAATGTCCCGTTGTTCGCTGTACAATTGGTCTCTAAGAGCTGCCTTTTTGTATATATTCCTTTTGATCACCATGTAGGCACATACACTCTGTATGTAGTTTATTCCTAATGGTGTGGATATAATTTTTAGGCGCGCTTTTGAAAGCTTAGTAACATTTGTTCGGATTTTTACAGTATTTGTTTTTTAATACTTCCGCTGTTACAATTATATCAATATGATCATATGTATTTAATTAGCGAGCTTTGCTCATATTGCTTTATACAATGGTTTTTGTAATTGATATTAGAGAAAAATTGTAAGTTTACAAACGGCGATGGTTACTAGGACATGTTTCTGAATTTCACTTCTTCATCAGCTAGCTTTTCGGGAGCTGAGCGTTGAACTCGAATCTCCAACATTCATATCAGTGCAAGCCCTTAGCTGCTAAGCCATATGAATGTCCCGTTGTTCGCTGTACAATTGGTCTCTAAGAGTTGCATTTTTGTTTATATATATAATTTATATATACAAGGGATTATCTAAGGGAAATCTAAAATCTGTTCTGATTTCAACAAGATATGAATTTTAAAGTATAATGTAGGTTTTATTGGTGTATTCAACAATTTCATATGAAGACGCAAAAGGAAGCAATATAAGCTAGGTTGCATTTTTCTTGTGAATCTTACCTGCTTGAAAAAAATATATACAAATTTGTCGACCAGAAATGGTTAAATGGGAATATCTTATCCAAATTTCAATGGGTTTATTATATTCGTCAGATTTTCAAGGAAAATTTATATGGCCCTTTTAAAGTTTTGATTTGTTTTGTACTTTTGTTCCATTTATTCTATAAAACTAACATTTAATGACTTAAACATTTACCGAAGAATAAACAGTGGGAAAGCTATATGTCCCCTCTTATCAAAAGGGGTTCTAGGCCCTTAGCCCGCACTTTGAGGGCTAATTCGAAATTCCAGGTATGCTGATTTTGTTTACTCTAATAGACCTAAAACTTGATGTCTCGCAAAGAATATATTTTCAATGTCATTTAGTATAATTCATTGAGATAGAATTATCGTGTCCGCAACCTTACGTGTTTTAAAAATATATTTAAGATTTGATGAAGATGTAAAATCTCTCCTTAGCTTCTTTAAGTGTTGCATACTTTCACAAGCATTAAAAAATGCATTCTATGCATCGTCGCGTCCGAACTTCATTATATATGGTCATATATATGTACTAACATTTTTGAGGTACCCACAATTGTTGCTTCAAATATTGTAATATCCACTAAGTCCGCTGTTCATGTAGGATGCAATTCGTGCAAATGTCGCTCCCGTTACCAAGGACTTGCCCATATGTATTTGCAAATATTAAGTTGACATGTGAACAAACAAACGGAACACTTAATTAGTTTTATCTGTTTTCACGCTGGTAATATTCCGTAGTACACTGCTACAAAACCAGAGTTCGGAGCAGTGCACTAAATTTTGAGTAACAACACTGACAATTTAAGTGGGCTGACATAACCAAGATCTTGCCTTAAGTATTAAGGAGACGTTCGTATGGATTTAAACGTCTGTTCATCTTTCACTTCTTCTTAAAACTAGCCCGTACCCGCACGTCAGTTCGCACGAAGAAAATACAACATAAAACTTTAGCGATATACCAATATATGATATTGAAAACAGTACGGAGACCGTCCAGAAAATAGTCTTTGAATAAGGCGCAATAACCGCCGAAGAAATTTAGGGCCGAGCTTTTCTTACAATTTGCTTCGTACACTTTTTAATTTTTCCGTACAAATTGGCGGGATGGGACCTACTTGCTTTATGCCGACAACGAAAGGAATTTGCAAGGCAGTTGAGTTTTCACTGAGAGCTTTTGAGAGTGCTTGCCCAACACTGCCGAGGGCCACCCCGTTTAGAAACATTTTCTTCTAATTTGAAAAACTTGTTTCTAAAACTTTGATGTTGGTTTGCCCGGGGAGTGAACCCAGGACCTTCGGTGTGGTAGGCGGAGTACGCTACCATCACACCACGTCCCAAAAAATTGCGAACTGTTCGCAATCGCGGAAATAACCACACAGTGATAACTCTGCGTTACAAAAACGAGCTTTGCTTCTGTCCTATGAATCAAATATACTTTTTCGGAAAGGGGAGAAAAAATAAAAATACACGTGTATCTGCGATTTTCATGTACACGTCAGAATTTTTTTGTTATGTATAAACGGACACTACGAGCTTTATAATTTATTCATGAAAGAAAAGTTCTGAATTGTGTATGAAAATCGCCGATACACGTGTATTTTTATTTTTTCTCCCCTTTCCGAAAAATTATATTTGTTTCATAGGACAGAATGTGTGTAACGCAGCGTAATTAGAAGGAATGACATGATGGATATTTTAAAAAGGTAGCCTCCAAATCGTTCCATTTATATTCATATTACACATTTGTTAATGTAACAACCGGAGTGTTGAGATTAAATTGTGCAAAAGCTACAAAATTACAGTGACATGGAGGTTAGGTTGGGATGCGCCCCTCTTAGATAAAGCATCCGCTTTTTTATTCCCATCTGTTCCTAGGGCATACGGAACCAATATATGTATTTTTATTTCTCTATTCAGAGAGTTGAGTTGTACTTTTGCCGGCAAACAAGAAAGACCTAAAAGTCGTGATCCATAAATTCTTAAAATAAATTCATTATACTAAATTTTGTATCTCTTGTTTTGCATTTAAGTTTATTTGAAATCAGAAAATACTGTCTCTCAACATGAAGATCAAGCGATCAATGTCTCTTGATTAGGGTAGTGATCCTAAACATTTATTTTTTGACTTATGTAGTAGGTAGTACTGCTGGCATATGTTAATGACCATGATATCATTAGCCTGAACACGCGGCGTTAGTTCTACTTAATCCAAACTGGAAAAGAAGCGGTAAAGATGGGTTTGATGGTGAATAAGAGCAAAACACAATTCCTGCTGTCATCGAGCAAAAAGTCAGCTCATATGCGCCTTGGAAACCACGCTACTTTTAGCAGTTACAATTTCAAAAGGGTAAAAGACTTCATTTATTTGGGAACTAGCATTAACACTAACAACAAATTCAGCTCTGAAATCCAGCGAAGAATCACTCTTGCCTATAAATGCAACTTTGGACTAGGAAGGCAACTGAAAAGTAAATTGCTCTCTCGGCAAACGAAAATTTAAACGGCTAAGCGCCAACTAAGTAACTACTTACGGAATGCCTAGTCAGTTTACCACAAAATGGTTAACCAGAGTGCACAAAATATTTTGTGTGATAAGTATTTTCAGGTTGACTCATCCGGTTTTTTCGTTTATGAATACATTAAAAAACTGGCATTAAAGTAGTCCTCCCTTTCGCATACTCTTCACGATTTTATCTGGGCTTTAGCTCCTATCCACTTTGCTGTGATAATATTGTAGCTTACCAGTGTGTGTGTAGATTTAACCATGGCCACTCGGGCTAACAATGCGTTAAAGTTACTTTCGATGGCAATTAGTATGCTTTATCACACCAACGGATGTAAAGAAAAGTTCCCATGAATTTATTGCGAGAGTCATTTAGTTGATTTGATTTTTGCTTTAATTTTGACAGTCGCTTCCGTTGAATTTTGCTCCATATATAGATATCAATAAGTGACCATAACTAGAATCCCTCATAAGCCAACTTTTCTGTTGCATTGAACACAGCCATATGAAATGTCATGTAAATGTCAATTTAATGAATAAACAATTTTTTCTTCCTTCCCTTTTTCTTGAACTTTATAAAACGTAAGACGTGTTTCATTTTGTATCCACAAAAATCAATATTCATCAGCATCAGGTTATGGGCTAACGCTATTATTTTAACAAATTTTGTTAAAATAAAACTGCATAAACCGTTTGAATAGAATATTTTGTAATTAAATGAACAGTTTCGCGTTACCTTTTGCATTTTCTTCGTATGCCCACTTCGAGTCAGTAGTTGAGGTTACGGTCGATTAAATTGTTGCTGCAATGAACGTACAACTGCCCTTTCAGCGCTTGAAAGGCAGAGCAAATTTTGGAACGTGGAAAGTTGGAGCTAGAGCCCAATTAATTACTAAAGGGTTGTGGAAATACTGTGAAGAGGAAGTCAAGGTAGAGACAAAGCAGGATGAGCTGGATAAAAATTTGAAAGCATTAGCTGAAATCACGCTGCTAGTTGATTCAAGTGTATACACACATATAGAAGGCTGCGCATATGCTAAACAAGGTTGGGATGCATTGGTGTCTGCTTTTGAAGATAAGGGAATCGTGAGAAGGGTCGCGTTACTCAAGCAATGGATATCATTAAAGTTAGATGACTGCGAATCATTGCAGGATTATGTAACACAAAATCTATCATTATACTCAAAAATAAAATCTGCTGGTTTAGAATTGATGAACAAATAGCGGGTGCGATAATGTTGTGTGGATTGCCAGATGGCTTTAAGCCTATGGTAATGAGCATTGAAACAAAAGGGGATGAGCTCACCGTCGACTACGTTAAAAACATTCTCTTACAAGAAATTGAATTTGAGTCAAATGAGTCTACAGCACTAATAGCAAAAAAGGCCTCACACAAATATATTAAGCAAAAGCCGAGAAAAGTGAAATGCTTTGAATGCGGTGGACCTCATTTCAAAAGAAAATGTCCAAAATTCAAGAGTGAAAAGGCTGTACTCTATAGTTCGTTTATTGCGCAAAAATCATCGACAAGTGATTGGTATTTTGATAGTGGTGCGACCGCACACATGGTAAACAACGACAAACTTATGCAAAATATATCGGATCCACTTTTGACCGAAGTGACCGTGGCCAACAATGGGAAGTTGAGAGGGAAAGAGACTGGTAACATTGATCAAACTATTGTTAAAGATGGTGAAATTAGCAATATAACGAATCTAATTTCAGTTAGTCAAATTGTCAAAAAGGGCAATGAAGTCATTTTCAATAGTCAGGGTTGCAAAGTCGTTCACAAAAGCACTAACAAAACTATTGCAACGGGCAGCTTAGTAGATGATATGTTTAAGTTGGATGTCCCGAAATGTAACTCGTTTTCAGTCGATAACGTTGAAAACACAAATCAAAAAGGGAAAAGCAATTGCAATTATGGCACCGTCGATTAGGCGATATTTGCCTTGACAACATACAGTTCTTAGACACCATCAAAGTGAGTCAAACGAAATCGAAATGTGAAATTTGCTTAAAAGTGAAACTGTGTCGTTCATCGTTCCCAAAAGAGGACAAAAAGGCTAATGTGTTCTACAATTAGTTCATTCCGACGTTTGCGAATTAAATGTAAGATCAATTAGTGGTTGCCGCTACTTTGTATCGTTCATTGACGATTTTACTGGGAAGGTGGTTGTATACCCATTAAAAAGTAAAGGTCAGGTATTTAGTTGTTTCGTTGATTTCAAGCAAATGGCGGAAACTCAAACGGGAATGAAGTTGAAAGTATTGAGAAGCGATAACTGAAAGGAATTTGTGAACAATATAATGAAGCAATTCTGTGTAAAGCATGGAATAATCCATTAAACTTCAACGCCACATACGCCGCAGCAGAACGGCACAGCAGAGCGCATGAATCGCACGTTACTTGACCGTGTAAGGTGTATGCTCATCGATGCTAATTTGTCGAAGAATTTCTGGGCAAAGGCGCTTATGGCAGCCACAAAAATAATCAATTGTATACCTCTGCGTGGTGGCAAGATTAGCCGAGAGGAAGCGTGGAGCGGCAAAGCACCCGATCTGAAAATTTTGAAGGTATTTGGTTGCAAAGCATTTGCACATGTACCAGATGTTACACAAAAAAAGCTCGACGACAAAGCAATTGAATATATTTTTATTGGATATGCCAACAACCAAAAGGCGTATCGACTGTATCACAGAGCTTCGCGAAAATTCACCATTAGTAGAGATGTCACATTCATCGAGAACGAAAGCACACCGATGGACACCTCTAAAACAAACCAAGTCATTGTCTCATTTAATGAAGTGCACGATAGTAGCGATTTCGAAACAAGGGTGGATGAAGCTCAAGAGTCTGATGATTCATCAATCGCTGAAGAATTTGGCACCTCAAGTGACACCACTGTCAATGAAAATATTGAGAGCTCATGTGACCTTAAAAGCGCTCCAATCGACGATAATGCAGAAGTCGATGCTTCCGTAGAATATGGTGAACAAAACGATATTGAAGTCATTGAGTTGAATGACTCAGTCGATAGCAAAGATAACCCAGCGACGAATCTTGAGAGTGAAACAATTTCGCGACCGCGTCGAAATGCGAACAAACCTAAACCGAATTACGCTTGTGCTCTTTTTACAGAGAGTGATCCAAAAACGGTAAAGCAAGCTTTGTCGAGCGAAGCTAGTGAGTGTTGGAAAAAAGCGATGCGAGAGGAAATGAATTCTCTTACAGAAAATGGAACATGGTCGCTTGCGTTGTTGCCAAAGGGTAAATGCCCAGTGCAATGTAAATGGGTGTTTAAAACAAATCGAAGTTCTGATGGAGAAATTGTAAGGTACAAGGCCAGACTCGTTGCTAAGGGTTTTACGCAAGTACCTGGAATTGACTACAACGAAACCTTCTCGCCTGTGGTGCGATATACCTCGATTCGATTTTTGTTAGCCATGGCAGTTCAGTTTGATTTACGACTTACACAGATGGATGTAGTAACTGCGTTCTTGCATGAAGACCTAAATACCGAAATTTATATGCATCAGACGGAGCTGTTTTATGATGGTTCTAGTCGGTATTGTCGACTGATAAAATCAGTTTATGGATTAAAACAGTCTAGTTGATTGTGGAACATCGCGTTAACCAAAGTGTTGTTGAGCTTTGGACTGAAGCGCTCTCAGTTGATCAGTGTATATTCCATTCTGTAATAAATGGAGAAATTCTCATTGTTGCCATACGGGTCGACGATATCCTCATTGTTTCAAACAATCTAGACCGTGAAACGAGGCTGAAAGAAGAGCTGAGGTAACATTTTAAAATGAAAGATCTGGGTGAGACGTCTTCACTCCTTGGAATGAGGATCACTCGAGACAAAACCAAAAACTCGATCACCATCGACCAATCACAATACATTAGCGAACTCATCGAACGATTTGTAATGAGTAGCGCCAAGCCAACGTCAACGCCTTTAGACCCGAATCAAAAGATTAGCGAAGACATGTGTCCGAAGACTGATAGGGAGAAATACGAAATGCGAAATATTCCATACAGAGAGGCAATCGACAGCTTGCAATTTGCTGCTCAGGTAACTCGCCCTGATATTAACTTTGCTGTTAATTTACTTAGCAGGTATAACGAAAACCCTGGCAAACCTCACTGGGTGGCAGTCAAACGTGTACTACGATACCTAAAAGGCGCTATTTGCAAAGGCATCACGCATACAAAGTCATCAAGCGATCTTGAGGGTTTCGGTGACTCGGATTGGGCTAATGATCTTGACAAACGGAACTCAACGACGGGCTTTGTATTTATAATGCAAGGCGGCGCTATATCGTGGCGTACACGACGACAACAAACAATAGCGCTGTCAACAACAGAGGCTGAATTCATGGCTATGACTGAAATGATCCAGGAAGCCACGTGGCTGAAATATTTAAGAGCTGAGTTGATACCAAGTGCAGCACAGATGCTTTCCGTAGTTATTGTCCAGAACGCTAAATAAAAGCATGTTAACATCAAACAAGTATCGACCGAAAATATGCCAGCTGACATTTTAACTAAATACGTTGCACGACCAAAATTGGTACATTTCTTGAGATATTTTGGCATGAGTGATTAAAGGAACACTACGAGCTATATGTATCACCCAACTTAATTCTTATAAATTTTGTGAATATTTTTTATTCGGGCCTTCTGCCATATATAAGCTAAGTATGTTAAAATTACAAACATATATCTGCGCAAATACTATTCTCAATTATAAAAAAAAAAAAAGCTTGTTATTCAGGGAGAATGTTGCATTGAATACGGCCATGCGAAATGTCATGTAAATGTCAATTTAATGAATAAAAAATTTTTTCTTCCTTCCCTTTTTCTTGAACTGTATAAAACGTAAGACGTGTTTCATTTTGTATCCACAAAAATCAATATTCATCAGCATCATTTTCTGAACATGCGTATTTCCGAAATCTAATTAAAAAATCATTGAGCTTGATAATCTCAATTTGTTTGAAATAAGTACCACTCTAATGTAATGTGTACCTATGTATGTTTTTATCCATATGTGTCGTATTAAAAACCTATTCCACTTGAATACGACGGACAAATATTTGTTGGTATTCATTGCATAAAGCAGAAGTAAAATATTTTTTTTGTCTCCTAATTCTTATTGATGTGTTATTTATAATTTTTTTGTTACCGAGTCTTTGAGAGGCAGTGGCTTCTTAAGCGCCGAGATCTAAAACCGCTCAGCTACAGAGAAACTCATCAGCTGAGAAATATAGATTCACAAAGTACAATAGACTAAAAGTATAAATATAATTTTTTAATTATTAAGAGAAGATAGAACCGTCTTTTTTATGGCAAAGAGTGTTATAATCTTCACACAAACATAGAAAAGGTTCGTGTAGTTGGAAATTGCTTCTGCATTGTTTAAGAATTATAGGTTTATAATGCCTTGAAACTCGGCATGGAACATTCAAGTTTACTTCGTTCAAAAGAAATGCGCTTGAAATCGATCCATTTAAAAGTCTAGCCATAAATAGTACACTTAGCATTTCTCTACAAATTGCAAGTGTAGGAAGATTTGTTAGTTTTAACCGATTAATGCAAGGAGGAAGATTATACGGAGAGTCCCATTGAAGGTTTCTCAAGGCGAAAAGTAAAAACTGTTTTTGAATTGATTCTAGTCTATCCACATGAACTTGATAACGCGGATTCCAAATTATCGATCCATATTCTAATATCGGCCTCACCAATGATGTAAAAAGGGTTTTTGTAACGTAAGGATCACTAAACTCTTTTACCCATCTTTTCACAAATGCTAAAACTCCTCTCGCTTTATTGACTGTGGCATTAAAATGAGGATTGAAACTAAGTTTGCAATTCATAGTAACTCCCAAGTCGACAAAACCACCAATGCTTTCCAGAGTTTGGCCATTAATTGTGTAGGAAGGTGGCTGTATGTTCCCACGTGAAAAACACATGGATTTACATTTTTCTATGTTGAGAGGAATACAATTCGCATTACACGAAGTAACCAAACGATGTAAATCCGCCTGGAGTACAGAACGTTCTGCAACCGAAGCGTATGACTTAAAAAGTTTTACGTCATCGGCATATATTAAAATTTTAGAATATTTTATAGTTGTGGAAACATCGTTTATAAAGATCAAAAACAGAATAGGACCGAAATGTTTTTAAAAATGACTCTTTGAGTTCTACCGCAAAGACAGGAGGAGATCCAGCGAGTTAGGCCAGGTTGAAAACCAAGCAATTCGAGTTTATAAACAAGTAATGAGTGGCGTACTTTGTCGAATGCTTTGCTGAAATCAGTGTATATAACGTCGGTATGATGATTGTTTCTAAACCCATTAAAGAATGAGTTGTAAATTCAAGCAAATTGGTTGTGGTTGATTTGGCTCTACAAAAGCCATGCTGAGAACTATCTATCAATGTAGAAATCGAAAATGTAAGGTGATTAGTAACGATTTCTTCGAAAAGCTTAGGGATAGCGGAGAGCTTTGCTATTCCACGATAGTTTTCAATAGAAGACTTGCTTCCTTTTTTATGGAGTGGGATAAGAAAAGATTCCTTCCAAGCCGTCGGGAAAATGCCATTTTTTAAAGAGAGGTTAAACAGATCAGTAAGGGCTGGTAAATGTATTCCGCACATTTTTGAAGAAAACATGTTGGGATCAAATCTTACCACCCCATTGATGACTTTTTTATTTCTTCTTGGTATTCATTGTTTTTATTCGTTTCCATAATATGATCATAATGATGATTGTGTAACTAATTTGGGTTGATGTTAGCAGACTTAGATAGAAGAAATTGCAGGAAATGGCACCCAAATACCACAAACTACACCCAGAGAAAACCCGTCTTGGAAAAATAAATACGTTCATATCCATTTTAAGTTTGTTTTATTTAAATATGAGAAACTGCAAGTTTGAATACAAGCACACATTAAATTAAAAAAAATACGTATTTATTCAGCTTGAATAGTATGAATTTTAAAATGAAACTCTTTGAATTTAATACAAAATAGTTATCAACAAAACAAGTATGTACAAATCTCATATCAACATGTTTATACATTTAACCATTCAAAAAATTAATTACAAAATACTGACATACTAAACTTATGGTGAGCCATATTTATTTTAACTATTGTGAATGCTGTATGATGAATTGGGGCAACGAACGAATAGGCAACGAAAGAAACCATGGCAAAACTATATAGTTGGTTATCTCTATAGCAACAGCATACCATTGTTCAGATTGTCAAAATTTGCGTGTTGGTGTTAGGGGAATAGAATGGAATGAAAACATAAATCTTAGCAGTTTTTGTGTGTTGTAAGAAAATGTTGTCAATGCGTTGGTTTCATTTTGAGTTTGCCATCTCCTTTTGACAATCCCTATTCCAGAGAAATGAAAAAAATAAAATCAGCTGATATGGTTGGCCATGAACGAAACGAAGTGAAAACATATGTTAACATACGATCAGTGTTGCAATTTCAGTCCTTTTATAGTTTAGATATTGAGATGATTTTATTTAGTTACGTATGTGATAATACGTTATTGTGCATATTTAAAGTCAAGTAGGTTCTTAAAGTTAGGTGCAGCTTTTTGACATAATTTCGTTTGAAATATATCTACTAAATTTCTACTATGAATACGGTCCTATGTTTTGTGTTTCAAACGATATTTTGCAAAAAAATTTATTTCTTGGTGAAATTTTTGCGATAAATGCTGGTAATTGTGAAAAATATACCCTATTTCCAATATACATCAATTTGAAAAACTAAAAGGGGGAAATCAAGTCTAAAAGTTTACTTTTTTCAAAATAAGTACAATTTCCTATATTCATGTTGTTTAAATCGGAAAAGTTGCGGCGTATTTTATGCAAAGTTATCAAAGGATAAATTCATTTTATAAAACTCAAATTTCTCAAAAATATATGAGCACATGCTGAATATTTTTCCACAATTTGATTAATATTTAAACTCCCTTTAACTCAATATCTAAATAAGGGCGTATTAATAGTCAAAATTAAGTAGGTACTTAAATTTCGCTTTTTCGACAGTTATCTCTTTGAAACCTACGTAAAAAAGCTATAACTAAATTTTTTTTTTTTTTTAAATTTAAGGATCTACCTTATTTTGACTTTGAATACGCCCCTTATTATGTCTATTAGACGCTATAATGAGATAAGAAAAAATCAAACTTAAATATGTTTGTCTTCACAAAAGCCTAAATTTTCAAAAAACCTTGAAACAATACATAAGTATATAGTATGTAAATCAAATTATTGTGAACTAGGGATCTATCAAATGACATAAACAAAATCGGTATATGCGTTTTTAGAAATTTCTGTTTTATAAAATGCTTAGTATGAACTTTAAACTTAAATAACTCTAAATGTTATTGTTTCCCACCAAGAAAAAGTATATAGGTATACTCACTCATATCATATATTACATACATCAATAGAAAGCGAAATATGAAAAAAAACATCGGCGCCAGGTGGTGCAAGGATCGATATATTAAAAAAATCGTATTTGTGGTCCAATTTGGCTCATATTTGGAACACCTATTACATACATGAATAGAAAGCCACACATGAAAAAATCACCGCCAGGTGGCGCAATGATCGGGATATTAAAAAAATCATGTTTGTGGCTCATATTTGAAACATATATTACATACAGGCGGCCACCGTGGTGTGATGGTAGCGTGCTCCGCCTATCACACCGTATGCCCTGGGTTCAACTCCCGGGCAAAGCAACATCAAAATTTTAGAAATAAGATTTTTCAATTAGAAGAAAATTTTTCTAAGCGGGGTCGCCCCTCGGCAGTGTCTGGCAAGCGCTCCGATTGTATTTCTGCCATGAAAAGCTCTCAGTGAAAACTCATCTGCCTTGCAGATGCCGTTCGGAGTCGGCATAAAACATGTAGGTCCCGTCCGGCCAATTTGTAGGGAAAAATCAAGAGGAGCACGACGCAAATTGGAAGAGAAGCTCGGCCTTAGATCTCTTCGGAGGTTATCGCGCCTTACATATATTTATTTATTTATATTACATACAGTCCGTTAGAAGTGACATCAAAATACTTTGCAGTTTGAGGAGGGACAAGCATACGTGGCGCTAAGTCGAGTAAAGTCGTTGGAGGGATTATGTATTGAGGACTTAGATTGTAACAAATTGCCAGAGGAGATTCTTTGTAATAACGAACGAATGGGAAATAATATTTAATTAAATAAAGACTAAACACTTGAAAAGAAAATACTTAAAAAAAATTTAAGTTAAACGGTTTTATTGAAACAATGTTTACATTAAGTAATAATAATATTAAAAGTTAGAAAATAATTAGGGAGGTCCTAGGTGCTAATCATCACACTCCTTATTAATCTATGGCGTTGATCAGAAAATTAAATAAAAGCGTTGGACGCGTCAAATTTCTATTGATAGTCATAGGTAAGACCAACTGAACGTTAATCAGATTATGCTACGCCTCACACTTTTAGAAATTTCACCCACCCAATGCTTTTATTCAATTGTCTCATCAATGCCCTAAATTGATAGGGAGTGTTATGACTAATACCTAGGACCTCCCTAATTATTTTCTAGCTTTTAGTGTTATTATAACTTAATGCAAGAATTGTTTCAATAAAGCCGTTTAACTAAAATTTTTTTTTTTTTATTTTTTTAAAATTTTTTAGTCTTTATTTAATTGCCTATTATTTCTCATTCTGTTTAGTTCATTATTACAAGGACTCTTTTCTGACAATTCGTTACAATCTGAGTCCTCAATACATAATCCTTCCAAAGACTTTACTCGACCCAGCGCCACGTATGCTTCCAATAAAACCGTTTAACTTAAAATTATTTTAAAATATTTTATTTATTTTATATTTGTCTTAAAAACTCCCTTAGGTATGTAGGTTAGGATGAACTGGCCGGTCCATGAGGACCTCGCATAGACTGAATGAGTCCACAGTGTTACCAGAAGTATGTTTTAACGACCAAACTGAAAAAACCCTATCAAAAACCAGTACCTATGTTATAAAATAACTCCGTTCTCTTGGAAAATACTAGAAGCTTCCTAGCATTTAAGCCTCTTGCTTCTTCTAGATCTGACGGTTGTATCACTCCTAATAGCTGGAGACTTAGCCTGGCAAGCGCAGGGCGAGAGCACAGAACGTTTCTCCTCCAGTCCGCACTTCTCACATCTGCTATCACTGACCAAGCCTAATTTAAAGGCATGTGACGGCAGAAGGCAGTGTCCAGTCGGAATACCCGTCATGAGTCTACAGTCCTCCCTTTTTAATGATAAAAGCAACTTTGTTAGTCTAAGGTTGTCAGACCTGCACATAATCTTCAACACTTTACAGCCCCGTGCTTCAACCCACGGCTTTCCTGCTTGGTCGATCATGTGCACCTCTCGCCTTCGCTTAAATTCGTCCAGTCTAATTGGGACGTCTACGCAGCAAACTTTAAGGAATGCGCCCTTTTTACCTAGTTCATCCGCTTTTTCATTCCTATCTATTCCCATATGCCCTGGGATCCAATATAGATATATGCTTCTCCCTGTCCCGATTCTTTCCAGGGACTGCTTAAACTCTAACACGCATTTAGATGCTGTGCTATGCTAGATTATTGCCTTAATTGCTGCTTGACTGTCAATATAAAAGTTAACACGACTGCTGCTTGGGCTATTTTCTTCCAGGGTTTCTACTGCTTTGGTTACGGCTACTATTTCCGTTTGGAAAACGCTACAGTAATCCGGCAGCCTGTAAGATCTGCTTATTTCCGGATCAGCGCAGTATACCGCCGACCCTACTCCTTCCACTACTTTGGAACCATCTGTGTACACATGTATCGCCTCGTCCGCCATTTGATCACCCTTGCGCCAACCGTCCACCTCTATTGTGGCCTTAAGATCGCCCTCGAAGCGCAGATAGGGAATCAGGTAGTCTGTTCGTCTTGTGATGGATGACGCTATACTACTATGGCCGTATGGTCAGCGCTCAAGCTGGCCCGAGGCACCGAGCATAGTTTGCAGTTGTTAGCGCTATGTTTTTTGCTACCAGGTCTACAGGAGGAATGTGCAGAATGGAATACAGTGGAGCTGTCGGGGTTGTTTTCAGGGCTCCCGTAATATTAAGCATTGGTAGTCTGCATACCCCCACTAATATTTTGAGGTAGGTTGCTTTTGTGTGGCTTTCCACCAAACAAGAACTCCATAGTACGGGATAGGGCTTACAATCGCTGTAAAAACCCAATGAGAAAGAAAGGGCGATAAGACCCACGTACACCCCAGCATTCGCTTACATGCATGTAGTGCCGTTGAAGCTTTCTTTACCCTCTCCTCCACGACATTTGATGCCCAGGTATGAATATCCCGAAGCGCCCGATCCATCAAAGAGCTAATCGTTGGAAGGCACTTTCCACTTATGACAATTGCAACGTCATCCGCGTAAGCCGTAAGTTTTACGGGTCCCTCATCAAATCGCCTGAGCAGTTGGTTGATTACCAGCGTCCACAGCAGAGGTGATAGCACCTCTCCCTGCGGCGTTCCCCTGTCCACTGATTTCGGGGCCTCGTACAATCCCCATTGTGATGTAATCTTCCTGCAATTTAACATGCAGCCGATCCATCTGGTTAAGGCTGGATGTACTTTAATGTAATTAAGACTATCCATAATCGCCCATTTAGAAACATTATTGAAAGCCACGCCAATGCCTAAGAATACTCCTAGAGCATATTCCTTAAATTCCAGTGCTTTCTCCACGCTTATTACCACCCTTTGCAATGCAGTATCTACCGAGTAGCCTTTGGTGTACGCATGTTGTGTTGTGGAGAACAGCTTTTCACCCACGTTGGACTTTATGTACACATCTATCAGCCTTTCAAATGTTTTGAGCAGAAATGATGTTAAGTTAATGGGTCTATAATCTTTGGGATACGCGTGACCGATATTCCCCGCCTTTGGTAGGAAAGCTACATGAGCAGTTCTCCAAGAGTGTAGTACATGATTCAGTCTTATGCACCCATTGAATATTATTTTAATCCATTCCACGACCGTCCTACTTGAAACTTGTAGCATGGCCGGGAATATACCATCTGGGCCCGGCGATTTAAACTTAGAAAACGTGTTCACTGCCCATTCGATCTTGGTATCGGTCACCAAGCCCGGCACTATCCGCTCCATGATCGAAGAGTGAGTGCTGTCTGCTGGCTCTTCTAAACCATCTCCCGATGGGATATATGTATCGAGAAGCACCTCAAGGGATTTCTCACTATTACGTGACCATTCCCCGTTCTCATTCTTTATTAGTCCGTGGACTATATTTCCCCTTGCTAGGACTTTTTTCAACCGTGCTGTTTTGCTGGAGCACTCTATGTCCGTACAGAACCTTTTCCATGAGATTCTCTTCGGCCTGGAAATTTCACGCTTGTAGATCCTCAGTAGATCTCTGTACTCGTCAGGACACGCTTTGCTTTCCGCGGTCTTTGCTAGCTGAAACATGTCTTTTACCTGTCTTCTTAGAAGATTCAGCTCATTGCTCCACCATGGCGGCTTTTCTTTTCCTCTAAATCTTCTTAGAGGGAAAGCTTTGTCATACGCAGTCATAAGCGTCCTTGTTAGGAATTCATTAGACTCCTCCATTTTTCCACATTGGCAACATCTTTGGGTTGTCCCAGTTTCGTTTCTACCTTTCTGGAATTTAGTCCAGTTTGTTGACCTACGGTTTCTTCTAAAGGTTCCTCCCTTCTCTACCCTCTTTAGGGGGATGTGAAGCTGATATACGCATGGTCGGAGAAGTATGGTCTTTCAAGAACCAACCAATCATACCTTGATATATTTCACGTTCGGAGCTCAGTGTAATATCCAAGACATTGCTGAATGTTGGACCAATGTATGTAGAGATATTTCCCCTGTTGGCTATCTGCAAATTGGTTTGCAGGATGTAACAAAGTAAATATTCGCCTCTCTCGTTCGTATCTCCTCCTCCCCACACATTGTGGTGGCATTTGTATCCGCGCCTATCACCAACCGCCCTTTGCGCCCTTCGTCCTGTACTACCCTCTTGCTCTCCATCGGGGGAACCTCCGCAGCATGGGCCATGTAGCAGGATGCCAGGATAAGTGCCTGCTTATTCCTTTGCTCAACGGTCACCACTACGAGGTCCTCAGTAGTGTAATTAGGCAGAATATATGAATGCAGCTGTTTCCTTACCATTACTACAGCTCGCACCCGTCCTTCAATTTGCGCATAGTAAACGCCAAATCCGCGCGTGCGTCAAACGAACCCTCCTCAAGGGTTAGGAGAAGTTCGCTCGACGCCACTTTACTGTGTTGGAGGTTTATCTGTAGGACTCGCAGCACCATTGGGCAGTTTATCCCCTCCAGCACCTTCGTCGTGAATTCGTCGTCCTCCCCTTGCCCTTTTGGTTTAGAGTGTTCGAAGCCCCCCTCAGCCCCTTGTAACTGTTGTGTCGGGTGTACCTCTGTGCGACCCACAGCACGATCTGGCTGTTGGTTCTCTTCTAACACCTTCGTGGTGACGTCCGCTACCTCCACCTGTCTTTTTTCCCTTAGGATTTTGAGGTCCTTTTCGACTTCGCTATTTTCCAGCGTGTTAGGATTTTTATCCTCGGGACTTCTTTTCCTGAGTCGCATATAAATTTTACCTGTACCAAAGGACATTTATCCAAGCTGCTTGTACAATATATCCTCCGCCTGCTTGTTTATTTGGAAGATGTAGAACTGACCTTCCTCCGTAGGCCGATTTACAGTAAGTACTTTCCAATCCTGTGTCGGTATGTTTCGATTCTGATTCTGACCGACTTAAGGTGATTAGCATGCTCTTAAGAAGTTAGAATACATACGCTTTTGCATACACATTTAATTGCCCTCATTTACAACAGATTATTCTCGGTTACAATTGACGACTTCGAAATTTTATTTGACATTTTCTGTTTTGAAGTAACTTTCTCTTTTCCATACGCTTTCTCATTTACACCTGAAAATGGTGTAATAAAGCTGAACGTGAAGATCTACCTCACTGTTGTGAACTGGTATGCTATATGAGACATATTAAATCTTTATTGGTGAATGAAGGCTCTCTCATACTATGAGGTAGTTTTGGTCAAAGGCTGAAGTATGTTCAGTCGATCCAGAGTCGGGTGCTGGTCTCTCTTCCCTCAAATAAATAAATATACAGTAAATTAATGTTTTGATTTCGAATACACGCCCTCAATGCGGCTTTCAAACCAGAATCCACACATACTTGGCTTCAGTTGAGAGAGAAAGAGAGAGAGAATAGGAGTTCGGCTTATAGTAAGATCAAAGGGGGTGACGTTTTCTCCGGAGAGAGATGGAGTAGTAGCCAACGATGATTTTAGTAACGGTGAGGCTGGGAAATGACGGTATCTATTAAGAGTAGTGACTCTCGAAGAGTGATGCCGCAGTACTGTAAGTAACCGTGGCACTCAGAGCATATAAGCGACGTCAAGTTGTTGACGGCAGGCGGAATTAGTAACGATGATGCTTCGAAGAGCGATGCCGAACGCTCGAAAAGAGGATAATGACAACGTTGGTCCTCACCAGTGAGTCATAACGGCGGAACGAGTAGATGTGACACTTAGATAGAAGGTGTAACGATGGTGGCACTCACCAGGGAGTGACGATGTTGGCGATAATGGTCTCAACTCAAGGGTAAAATGTCCGAGAATGGAAGAGGGTATTGTTGGTTGAGCCTGCGAGGACGAGGAATTGTCATTAGTAATATGAAATACTGCATATTTTTACAAGATTAACTACATGTAGCTCGATGATTCCACACGGGGTAATAGGAGGGCCAGTCTTATGCCAGTGGCAACTTGTTAAAAAGCCCATCTTACCTAAGCGGAACGTTCACGCTTTTATCTCTCCCAAACAACGGGGGGGGGGGGGGGGACCGGTTGACCGAAGCGCGACAGCGGATGAAATTACCAACCTGTTGCTTGTGCATAATATGCAGTAGATATATGGGACCCGGTCTATGAAAAGACCGATGCCACTTTGGTGGCTGGTGAAGCATCCTCAGATTTTTTTGATAGCATTTTTTCGATGGAATTGGAGCTAAAATATCGGTCGGAAACTGGTTTGTGCTTTGCCTTTTGAGCATGACTGTTCATAATGCAAAAGAAAAACTCCTAAGAAACTGAAGAAATGCATTGTTTATCTTATCTAGCTGTTTCTCGCAATTTATGTTTTGAGTCATATGCCACCTTTTCATAGACCGGGTCACATATGAATATGTATGTGTGTCGGTATGTATGCACGGTAGTTATTTGCGTACATATGCATGTAGTGTAATGAATGAGTATTTGAATATTTTGGAAAATTAATATTTATTTACTTACTTACTTACTTAGTTGACGCTCAACCGTCTAAACGGTTATGGCCGTCCAATAAGGCGCGCCAGTCGCTCCTTTGCTCCGCCAACCGGGGCCAATTGGTCACAGCAAGGGAGCTTAAATCGCTTTCCACCTGGTCCTTCCAACAGAGTGGGAGCCGCCCTCTACCTCTGCTTCCATAGGCGGGTTCCGATAGAAACACTTTCTTGGCCGGAACATCATCTTTCATTCGCATAACATAGCTGCGTTTTAATTCGCTGGACTATGTTGATGTCTGCGTATAGCTCGTACAGCTCATCATTAAATCTTCTTCGGTACTCGCCATCGCCAACGCGTAGAGGCCCATAAATCTTTCGAAGAATTTTTCTCTCGAACACTCCCAAAGCCGCTTCATCTGCTGTTGTCATGGTCCATGCTTCTGCTTAATATTTACCAAAATTTAATTTCTTAAAGCATTTTTTAAGCAATTCCTCCTTTATGTTTTACTATCATTAGACAGAGGTTTTAGAACATATCTTTGAAAATTGCGGTATTTTTGTAAAGTACATAAATATATGTGTATGCATTCGTATCGTCCTACCATCTTTCGAATCCATCTCGTTCAATTGTCATGTCTTTTGATTTCATTAAATTCAATTTTGAGTTCTATTTGATCCGTGTCAATATTAGTTGCATTACAACAAATCTATGATTCCTGTCATATATACATACATATCTATATATATATAAAATTCAAATCTATATCTATATATATAAAATTCAAATTATGTATGTATGTGTGTATTTATGTACGTAAGTATGTAGGTATAGGTCGATTTGCGTCCTAAATGGATCCACCAATCACAACCAAATTTGCACAAGAAACCTTCCAAGGATGGTCATAGGCTAAAAATAATATGATATATAAAAGGGGCGTGGTACCTCCCATGCAAAATGAATATTTGGTACTACATAATTCTGAAGGTATTCATGCTAGAACATTGAAATTCAGTAAGGAGTTATGTGAGGTCAATCCCTAACATGCCCAAGAAAATGTGGGGTAAGGAAGAAGGGGGCGAGGCACCTCCCATATAAATGGAATTTATCATACTGCATATCTCTGAATGTAGTAATGGTAGGATAATTAAAATTGGTAAGGAGCTATATGAGGTAAGTCCTAACACCTCCAGTAAAATGTGGGATTGGGGAAAAGGTGGCGTAGCACCCTCCCTACAAATGGGATTTTTCAGAACTATGGCTGCCGTACAAACTTAGGTTATTATAACAGCTAAAGTTTGACTACAGAGTTGTTTGGCTGTTATTCCTTTTGGATGTTTAGTAATCTTCCGCTGTTAAAATTGTTTGTTAACTTCAGTCTATCCACATCTTCTATCTATATATATATAAAGTTAAAATTATGAATGTTTATATGTAGGTATAAATCGGGTTGCGCCCTAAACGGATCGGCTGGTCCCAACTAAATTTGAATCACCCACTAGAAACCTTCCCAAGATGGTCATAGGCTAAACATTACTTCAATATAAAAAAGGGGGCGGCACCTACCATAAAAATGGAATGTTTCATACGGGCGTGGCACCTCCCACACAAATGGAATAATGAAAATTGGTAAGGAGCTATACGACGTTAAGTCCTAAGAGCACCAGTAATATATGGAACAGAAAAAAAAAACAAAAAAAATGGAACTTTCAGAACTATGACTGTCTTAAAAACTTAGGCTCTTTCAACACGTAAAGTTTGATTGGGTTTGGCTGTTATTCCTATAGTATTCTTTTATGTTATCTTTAGGGTTGGTATTTTTGGATACGCCTAGAGGAATCGAAAAATCAATTTGATATTAATTGATGTAAGAGCAAGAAGAGAAATCACTATGGCAGTTGCTTTCTCAGATACCTCGGATACCATTTGTGTGGTGGACGTATAACTCCGCATTTAAATGACCACTGTTTGCAAATATCTGATACACCGATGTGCAACGTAAGTAAACGTTGAAGCCAAAGTGAGGGTGTGCGGGAGTCGCTGCAAGTTTTATACCGAACCCTTAAGAATTAAAGTTTAATGATCATCCCAAAAGTGGTGCTTTCCTGTTACTTGCTGGAACAGCCGCAGTTGACTTAATGCGTGCTTTTTCGTCTATAAACAGCTTTACGTACAAAAATTTACTCTCTTTAGAAATATGAGAGGGCATTTTGGCGGAAACACTTCAGCAGCAACTTTTGCTGAACAACTTCTTGAAATTAATGATGGCAAAATTCCTATTTCTTTACTTAGAGATCTGTTTTCTTTTCCTGCAAGTTTTTGAGAAATTATGACATCATCTGAAGTTTTAATAGCTAATGTTTCTTCCAAATATTGAATCTATCTTTACAAACTATAAATGCGAGAAAAGGCATTTTAGGCACCTTAAAATGAGGATGTTAATATCACTAGAACCAAGGCAACGTATCACTCTATTATCACAGTCGTGGAAGAGTCCTAAGCTGTGCATATCCGATTGAGTTTATTAGCTCTTTTGAGCCATCAGAAAATTCCCCTCATCGATTGATCCTTAAAAAAGGGCCCATAATATCATAATATTTATGCTTTGTTATTTGGATTCTCCACGCTTATATAGTGGGACAAGGCTTTTCATCACAAAACTTTTTCGAATGTCATTGAAGCAATTAATTTTATCGGAAAATTTCGAAAACAAAAAAGTTTAAAACCAAGGATTCTATTGGTACCGATAGATTTGTCTTTTCAATTTTAAATGCCTCAAATTTCCTATCCCTATCTATGAAGCTCAAGGACGATCATTAGCTGCGAAGGGATTGATGAGCGCAATACAAACCTTTATAGCTTCAGAGCTTCTGCATTTCAATTGTCAACCTCACCTACGCGAGGGGAATCCTGTTACAAATATGAGTATATCATACAACAAGAGTCATTAGCTGTAGCAGAAGTCAATCTTGGCAACTTATGTTTTACCCATGGCCAGTTACGCGTAGCCTGCATATTTTTATAGAAACGTGGGGTAAAACCCACGGGCATAAGCTAGTATTACATAAAATTTAATATAAATATTTTCTTTTATACGTATAAATACCTTGAATTGCTTTGCAATAAATACAGTTCACACAAATTTAACTGTGACTGATCTATTGTTTTCATTGAATTGAATATGTAAGCTTTTATTCGTATTAGTGATACACACACATCCATACATACATATGTATCTGAGTGTTGTTTGAACTTGACATACCTATTATGTAGCTCCATTTTTTACAACATTAACATACCTGTTGACATATGGGCTTTTATTTGTAATTTGAAAAGTGATTAAAAAGGTATGCCATACACATCTTTAGATTATGGAATTGATGTAAATGATTGACATGTGAACTTGTACAAATGCGTATTATTGGCAAGGTTGTATAATATACGTAATTGAATTAATAGAAGATATTTCGTTTGTGTAAGCAATTTTATGCTTGAAGTTGTTTTAAGTATTTTAGATTTAATTAATCTGTATCAGACCATATCAAAGATAGTTTGGGATTTGTTTTTCTCATCTAGATGAAATCAAATTATGCACTTAAAATTATAGTCATTTATATATTTATTTGATCGCCTTTTGAAGGTCATCTGAATGCTGCAGGACACAAGTTTATGATTAATATATATTATGAATTGATTATATGGGCATGTTTACTGAAAGGACAGTGTTTAAGGTCCGGTTTTACAGTAGTTGATGAAGATACGCTTAAACTAAGTTTGCTTAAACTATAGTCATATTTTGCCTAGAAGTTTTATTTTGGTCATATTAATCGAACAACATTCTCCAATCAAAATTCATCTTTTGAGAACTTTTGTAAAATTTACAGTGCTGTAGTTGCTCCTTCATTTGATATCGAGTTGAGATGAAATAAAATCTTCCTCAAGCGAGTAACACTAAAATCCAACAGCTGTTTGTTGTGAGAAATAAGCACCTGGTTGATATCAGTAGTTAGGAATGAAAAATGTAATTATATATGTTTCAGTTTATTTTCTTGAAAAGTCCTGTAATATTAGAATCTTACATCTGAATTCAATTATAAAACCACAGCTGAGTACAAGTTGGGAACTGTCTTTGTTTTCAACATAATTAATATTGAGACACTGTTCGAAAGAACTCTTGAGATCTAAGAAGTATCTAAGTCATCAACATGAGCTTAAATAGTACTCGAGGCCAAATTCTTGTTGGGTATATTCGATGGCACTGCAAGCGAACGTAAATAACTAATAGGTCAACTAGAGTTTAACTCTGTCAAACCGGCAGCTTAAGCTCAGATTATACTTGAATTTTATTAGACTAAACAGCTGCTGAATAAGTTTAAGCGTCGTTTAACTTATACCATGAATTGAACTTGTACTGTAAAACCGGGCATTAATTTTAACCAAAATGTTGTGCAAGTGGCACTAAGTAGTACACCAATATGTTCCTTTTCTCACAGCGTTATTACTAGATGTATAAACATACAAATTTTCTACGACATTTGTTGTAGGGTTATTACAGGTGTATATTAAAAATACAAGTCCCCGTGATTTACTGAAAATCGTGAGGGTAGAGTTTTAATTTCTGTACAGGTTCAATATTTTTACAGAGTTAATTAGTTTTATCCAATATTATTATATATTAATTCATTTTTTCTCACCACCACCGCGCTAAATGCCATTAGCACCCAGATAAATTCCGGTTTAAATCAAAACCCCCCACCATAGAACAGTAGTCGTTGCGCTAGACCTATCAAAAACTTTTGATACGGTCAACCATGGCACGTTACTGCAAGACCTGGAATGGTCTACTCTTCCTCCATGTCTTAGAAGGTGGACCGCAAATTATCTGGGTGGTTGGCAGGCATCGGTGCAATTTAGAAACGAATCATCTAAGCCAAGAAGAACTAAACAAGGGGTGCCACACGGTGGTGCCCTATCCCAACATTTGTGCAACTTCTATACATCAAAGCTACCTTCGCCACCAGAAGAAGTTACTATGGTTTCCTGACTCACAATAATGGCCACAGGCCCAGGCCCACAGATCGATGAGCTTTGCAACAGAATAAACGGTTACCTCCCTGATCTCTCAAGTTTTTTCGCCTCGCGAAACCTGCCATTATCACCAACTAAATCCTCCGTGACCTTATTTACAACATGGACGTCCCAAATGTCGACCATTTTGAACATCCACGTCGATGGAACTACGCTACCGACTGTCCTACTCCCCAAAATCTTGGGTGTGACGTTTGATCAAGATCTACGTTCTGGTGAGCATGCAGCCGCAATTGTACCAAAAATCCAGAGCCGTAATAAAATCCTCAAATCTCTTGCTGGCAGTACTTGGGGAAAAGATAAAGAAATGGTCATTACCACTTACCAAGCAATTGGCCAACCGATTGCATGCTACGCGTCCCCGATATGGTCGCCAAGCCTAAAGACCACTCACTGGAAGAAGCTACAGACCTGCCAAAATACTGCCCTTAAAACCACCACAGGTTGTATTCTTATGTCCCCAGAACACCATCTACATAATGAGGCGAGAATACTCCCAATCAGAGAGAGAAATGAGATGCTAACCAAACAGTTCCTGTTGAATACCCAGAAAGCTGGGCATCCCAACAGACCTCTGATTAATGAGCCAACACTGTCCAGAGGGTTTAGGAGTTATCTCCGGAAGCATTATGAGGGAATACAGCATCTAAGAACTCAGCCGTATGAAGCCAAAAAACACAAGTAGGTCCTCAGCGAACTCCACAAACACGCGTCGGACCTTTATGCCAAGAATTGCCCGGTGAATCCAGCACTCAAAGAACAGTACCCAAAACTTGCGCAAACGTGAGGGAAACGCGAGTCACTCTAGCTCAGTTTCGATCTGGATACTGTAACAGATTAAACTCTTACCTATCCAGAATCAACCCCGACATACAAAATGTATGCCCCGCTTGCAATGTGTCCCCACATGACACCAACGATTTCTTTAATTGTAAACACCGCTCTCATTATGGTCCACCACTGTTGAAACTGCAACATTCCTTGGACTCCCGTTAGAGGACATTGATGAGAGTTTGTGTTCGGTCACACCTATTGGATGGGGCGAAGCACTGCTACAACAACAGCAATAACAACTCTTGCCTTGCCTGAAACCAAATGAATCGTATGGTTATTAAGCGGAAATAACCCCTCCAGAAAAATTTTGATATATGGATAAATTCACGAATCGTTCAGCGTCAGGGTTGCACAAAGGGGAGCAAAAATCAGTATTTTATTGTAAATTAAGTTCTTATAAAATAATCTTATTAGTCCACAACATTCCGCACCCCGTGATTCGAAGCCGGGGCCGGAGGATCACGACAAACATCTAGGACTGCCAATTTGGATGCCGGTCGGCGAAAGTTTCCCTGCGCTGTCTTCACCGTAGCTGATCGCACCTGGCCATCTGTTGCCGTTATAATCTCTACCACCAAATATGTTTATAATAAAGTATTGTAAACTATATTGGTAACAACAAAAACGGAACAAGGGTGGCAAAACCGCATGGAATTGCTAAAGGAAGCGGAAATTGCTACACGTCATAAAAGCAATAATGGCTTAGTTGCGGTTAAAAGACACCCAAAAAGACAATTTAAACAGAATACGCAATTACACGTAAAATCATAATCTGAACGAAAATAAATGGTATTAAGTTATCTGCAATGTAACATTAAAATTATATAAAATTTATTGCATGTGTATCGAGTGCGATTGTGCATGTGGGAGTGCTTACGTGATATTTGTATATGTGGTAATTAAGAAAAAATTCTTAATAAGTAGTTATTTTTTGTTCTTGCTAAGCACATTGTTAAATGTAGTTTCTTAAGAAAAATTCTGTGAAAATGTTTTTCAATATAATATAAAATATATTCGTTTGTATTAACGCAATAGAAATTTTGTTTCTCTGGCCATATCACGAACAATGTCATACTATCATATTGGCACGAAGTCGCCAACAGCAATTTTTATATAATCCAAATTAAATGAAATATTTACACGAAGCCCTTGTATGCGCAACGAACTGTCAACTGGTTTTGTCGGATATCCTTGTTAGGTCTTATGGCTGCGGCACATAAGTACTTGGAAGATTTGCTTTGTGTGCTATCGAGCAGCTAAGCGTGGCCAAGTAGGCGTTAAATGTTGGTACTTTTACTATTATTTGCGGCCATGACCATTTGAAAGCAACACAACGAAACGGATTTTTAGCTTGGGTCGTTCAATACTTTTTGTGAAATTCAGGTAGTGGCTTCAGGTAGCAAACACAAACACGCCCACTATAAAACGTGAACTATTTATGCTCAAATATGTTACAGTAATAAGCTTGAAGCTGGTTTTCCCTTCCTGGGTGATATTTGAAAATACTTGCATAGTGTGTGGGTAAGTTTTTGTCTGTTTTGGTATTTAGCTCTAGGACATTAACGTGTAGTTAATTATTTAAACAAATTTTCCTCAAAAGTTAGCCGCACTTATTGAAATATAAATACGATTGCAAAAGTGTGGTAGTTTCGGATAAAGTTATGGCCTTAGTAACCCATCATACTCCATGGAGATCAGATGAGCAATTATGTTGTGCACAAAGTTTAACATGAAAAACATGCTTGTAAAGGAACGTACCGGATCTGCATTCGGCAAAGGACCATCAACATCGATAACACTCCTCAAAACCTACAGAGAGTGTCCTTATCGATACAACAACAACAACATAAGATGTTGTCACCTAATGTCATATAAAAATAGTAAAACTAATAATAATTAAATTCATAAAAGAAAGCGACCGCTGAAGGCCTCTCATATCGAAGGCCATAGGATCAGTAGTTTCGTAAGCCATATCATTTCAAGCATGAATAGCTTCTCAGTTAACTATGTACGTCCGCCGATTTATAGACTAAACTAAAAAGCGACGCAACCAACATGGTCGATACAAAATTTGCATTGGCAACATTTCAGTTCATCAGAAGCGTAGGCAGGTACTTTATCGATGGTGTGAATGCTTAGCTGAACTTCACAACGCCCAAGTATGTGACTGCATATCAATGTTGCTTGCACGTGCGCTTTTCCGGGAAAGCGAAGGTCTGCCGGACATTGGTGAGCAATAGTTGCCGATCTTCCAAATCCAGGTTGCTATGCTGACCGTAGGTATTGAATTAATTGCCACTAGGTGGTATACTGCATACATATAGGATGGTCTTGGAATATCAAAGGTAGCTGTGACACGTTGTTGCCTTTATAAATTACTTTCATAAGACATTTTCTATTTGAAAAATACATTTTATTAAGTTACAACTCTAATATTTTCTTTATTCGCATTTACTTCACAGCACCCTTTCCTTTCCCTTCCCTGCCCTACTAAAGACTTGTAGCATGGACGGGAATATACCATCTGGGCCCGGCGATTTAAACTTAGAAAACGCCTTCACTGCCCACTCGATATTGGTATCGGTCACTAAGTCTGCAATACCCGCTCCGTGATCGAAGTGTGAGTGCTGTCTTATGGCTCTTCCAAACCATCTCCCTATGGGAAATGTGTATCGAGAAGTACCTCAAGGGATTCCTCACTATTACGTGGCCATTCCCCGTTCTCTTTCTTTATTAGTCCCTGGACTGTATTTCCCTTTGCTAGGCCTGTTATCAACCGTGCTGTTTCGCATTCTATGCATTCTATGTCCGTACAGAAACTTTTCCATGAGATTCTCCGCCTTGGAAATTTCACGCTTGTAGATCCTCCTTAGATCCCTGTACTCGTCCCGACACGCTTCACTTTGTGCGGTCTTTGCTGGCTTAAACATTTCTTTTACCTGTCTTCTTAGAAGACTCAGCTCATTGCTCCACCATGGCGGTTTTGCTTTTCCTCTGAATCTTCTTAGAGGGCAAGCTTTGTTATACGCAGTCATAAGCGTCCTAGTTAAGAATTCATTAGACTCCTCCAGTTCTTCCACATTGGAAACATCTTTGGGTTGTCCCAGTTTAGTTTCTACCTGTTTCTGGAATTTAGTCCAGTTTGTTGACCTAGGGTTTCTAAAGGTTCCTCCCGCCTCTACCCTCTTTAGGGGGATGCTGAATCTGATATACGCATGGTCGGAGAAGGATGGTCTATCAAGAACCATCAAATCATACCTTGATATATCACGTTCGGAGCTCAGTGTAATATCCAAAACATTGATGGATGTTGGACCAGTGTATGTAGGGACATTTCCCCTGTTAGCTATTTGCAAATTGGTTTGCAGGATGTAATAAAATAGAGATTCGCCTATATCGTTCTTATCTACTCCTCCCCACGCATTGCGGTGCGAATTTGCATCCGCGCCTATGACCACCCGCCCTTTGCGCCCTTCGTCCTGTACTAGTCTCTTGCACTCCATCGGTGGAACCTCCGCAGCATGGGCCATGTAGCAGGATGCCAAGATAAGTGCCTGCTTATTTCTTTGCTCAACGGCCACCACTACGAGGTCCTCAGTAGTGTAATTATGCACCATATATGAATGCAGCTGTTTCCTTACCATTACTAGAGTTCGCACCCGTACTTCCGTTTGCGTATAGTAAACGCCAAATCCGCGCGCTAAGTCCAGAAACCTTTCCTCCCGATGAGAGCTACGGCTCCTGGATCAGCGCTACTTCAAACGAACCCTCCTCAAGGGTAAGGAGGAGTTCGCTCGACGCCACTTTACTGTGTTGGAGGTTTATCTGTGGGACTCGCAGCACCATTGGGCTGTTTGTCCCCCTCCAGCACCTTCACGTGATGTCGTCGTCGTCCCCCTGCCCTTTTGGTTTAGAGTGTTCGAAGCACCCTTTAGCCTCTTGTAACTGTTGTGCCGGGTGTTCCTCTGTGCGACTCACAACACCATCACGCTGTTGGTCCTTTTCTAACACCTCCGTGGTGACGTCGGATTCCTCCACCTGTCTTTTTTACCTTAGGCTTTTGAGGTCCTTTTCGACTTCGCCCACTTCCAGGGTGTTAGGATTTTTATCCTCTTTTCCTGAGTCGCATATAAATTTTACCTATACCAAAGGATATTTTTCCAAGCTGCGTGTACAATATATCCTCAGCCTGCCTGTTTATTTGGAAGATGTAGAACTGACCTTCCTCCGTGGGCCGAGATACAGTAAGTACCTCCCAATCCTGTATCGGTATGTTCGGATTCTGTTTCTGCAGAAGTCGCAGTGTATCCTCCGCCTTCATCACGCATGGTATCCATACCTTAACTTTTGGTACCGTGGGGATTTGCGCTTTATCCACCACCTCAAACCGCGCGTTCGTGTCTTGCCTTTGGAGGTTTGGAACCATTTCCTTCAGCCACAGCAAGCTCGCGATATTGTCGCACGCTATCATCTTCACACCGTTATACCATCCCCCCGAATTAAGGGTCGTAAGGGGCTTACTTGGTTGTTCCCGCATCATCTTAAGCATTAAGCTAATAAGCTCCCTTTCTACAGAACTCCACCTTTCAATAGTCATTTGTCCGAAAGGACTGCTACGATCAATCAGCGCCACAGTTATTGATTGCTTTGCCACATCACTCATCTTCTGGGGAAAATCCGGCGTCTTAGTGTTAACTCCCTTTGGCACCTCCGAGAAAGCCGGAGTTTTTGCTTTAACTCCCTTTAGCACTTCCGAGAAAGCCGGAGACTTAGCGTTATCTCCTTTTGGCTTATCTCCTACTTCCGAAGTTGGAACTTCCCTCTGGCTCACAGCTTTAGAGGTAGTTGCTACCTCGCTATTGGGTCAAATCTGTCTTACAGCTTTGGGCCTACTTGTCTTGTCTATGCGATTGCCCTGCCTCGCTGTTTTGGCACTGGGTCCTTTCTGCCTCTTGAAAGTAGGTTTGTCGCTTTCCGCCGAACGTTGTCTCTTCAGGCTGCCATTCGACGCTTCTTCCTCCTCGTACCGGTGGCAGAACCGAGGTTTTCTAGCAGCAAACCTTTTGAACTGCCTTATTTCTACCGCCTCATGGGCCCATTCCAAGCGCTCGAACTCCACTTCTTTTGGGTCGACCACTGCTCGCAGGCGCTGGAAAATTCTTAGCGCTGCATGGTACTGCAAGAGCCCTTTTACTTCCTCTGCTCCTTACCCTTCTCAACTCTTCTACTCCGTTTTCATTTGTGTGCTTTTCCAACACGGAGTTCATTGAATCAGCACTACTCTCGCTCGCCGAGTCCGACGCATCGCTTAATGCGTATTTGTCGGCCTTGGCTTGCGACTCAGTCCTCCTCTTATCATCCTCCTTATTACAATTTGGTAATGAGTCGTTCATCTTGGTCGTACGACCACCTGCCCAACAAGGCGGGATCAGCGGTCCAGTATTATATACGGGGAAAGAACCGTCAGCCACAGAAGTGCCCCTTACTGTGGTAAGGCCATGAATACTTCCCGAGGTGGCCTGGAATCGTAGGTATGTAAATCTGTTCACTATATATTTCATATCTTATACAGCCGATTATTTAGATATTACGAATGGGATAATGTTATTGTTCAGCTGACTCATGAAAGTCGAACAGCCGATTAGTGATAATTTATTTATAGTTGCACGTTTGTAGCTCAAGGAAAAGTTATTTAAAAATCTATATCAAAATTCGAAATGTTTTAAATTCTCATCTAATTATTTCCATCCGTGAGCCACCTAAAGGAATTTTTTTGTCACTTTGTTCTTTTTTCACGGTGTCTTAACCTATGTATCTGTGAAGTTTCGCGTTTGTAGCTCAATGAGAAGTTATTTAAAAATCCATTGCAAGATTTGTTTTGAAAATGCGGACAAACATTTAACCGATTTAATATAAAGGAAATAAAAATATAAATAAATTATCACTAAACAAGTAAGGGCGGGACTGTCTTCAGCTTTTCGACTTTCATGAATTTGGCTGAACAACAATCTTATCCCATTCGTAATATCTAAATAATCGGCTGTATAAGATATGAAATATATAGTGAACAGGTTTACATATCTAAGGGATTTTTAAGGTAAATATAAAATAAATAAAATAATTTAAAAAAAATTTTAAGTTAAACGATTTTATTGGAAGTATACGCGGCGCTCAGTCGAGTAAAGCCTTTGTAATACTAGTCTTCACACTCCTTATGAATTTACGGCGTTGATCAGACAATTGAATACAAGCGTTGGGTTCGTGAAATTTCTAAAAATGTGAGGCGTAGTATAGCCGGATTTAGGTTCAGCTGGTCTTACCTATGACTATCAATTATTATGCTGTCTTGGGATTGCACAGTTCACAAAATGCAAGGGTGTACGGTGGATAACGCAGTGGTGAATCTTGCAACCGAACAGCACTTTTCGCCAAAGACCAAGCCTAGGTAGCAATGAGCCGAGTAAAATCTTTGAATTAAAATTTTTTTAATTTCTTTTTATTGAAATATTGACTTCGCCTGTTTGGTTTTGACTTACAACTTTTAATTATTACCAGTGTTGTCAGAATTTTTTCAGAAAAGAAGCTAAAAGGGCAAAAAAAAGCTAAAAAAACCTAAAAATTTAAGACAACGTTTCAAGCATTTTATTCGTTTTTTCATAAAAATCTTAGGTTTTTTTACATCTAGTAAAAAATTTAAATAAATTTTTACTCCAAATATAATTTACAGATGCAATGTGTGTTTTATACAAATTATTACCAGTGTTGCCAGAACAGGACAAAAGGACAAAAAAAAACTAAAAAAAAACCTAAAAATTTAAGACAACGTTTCAAGCATTTTATTCGTTTTTTCATAAAAATCATAGGTTTTTTTACATCTAGTAAAAAATTTAAATAAATTTTTACTCCAAATATAATTTACAGATGCAATGTGTGTTTTATACAAATTTTTTAAAGTCAATCATTTGACCACTACAACTGCTACAACTATTTCACTGCATGCAACAGGATATACACATAAAAGGTAGTATATGTGAGATAAAAATATACATAAAGTCTTAAAATATTTCGATATCATCATCTGATGAATTGGAATAAATATTTTATTTGTTCTTTAGTTCAATGAGATCGTTTGTTATAATAAAATCTTGGCAGCACTTATTTTCTTTCCATAGTCCGTACCTTACATATAAAATTGAATTTAACATGTTTAAATGTAACCTGTTACGTTGCTTCGTTTCAACATTGTTTATGGTGCTGATTGCATTACTGAGTAAAAAAACCAAAAAATCCAAAACAAAAGTGGACAGACTGGCAAAGGGATTTTCCCCAAGAACGTTTTTATACTCTCGACCCTCTGCCCAACGTACCTTTCATGCGGATGCAATTTTTTCCACTGCATTTCAATGTTATTTATTTCATAATTTGAATATATAAATTTTTTTTGTGTGAAGCTATCGAAAATAAATGGTTTGACAGCAGTCAGTGCCTCTTCAATACAGAAATTATTTATAACTTTTAAAGTTTCTATATAACTAGGCAAACGTTGCCGTAGTTGCTCTATTAATTTTATAATGAAAATACGGCAGTTTTATCCTATAATTTTTTGCGAATATGTATCGTAAACTTTGGTTATTAAAAAGTCGTCATAGGAGTAATGAAAATTGGACATAGGAACCAATAATGGCGTTAAAGGAGAAGACACCGGATCAAAAGTGTCTGAGTGAAATGTTAAAAGTGAACAGGGGGTTGAAAGCAGATACGTGAGATCACTAAACATATTAAGGGGATCTGCCGAGTTGCTCTCAAAGAGCTTATTCCCGGTTTGGACCTTTTTAATATGGGACATAGGAAAAGTAAATCAGCCAATATAACGTCCGTGAAAAGATTTGAAAAAAGCTTTGCTTTATAGCACGAATGCGCGATAGCAGCAATACCAAAGTGGGTTTTCAACTCTAGCTATTGATTCGCCACTCTTTTACTGCAATTTGGATGGACAACCACCGAGTTGAGCATGCCTAGAAATTTGCAATGGCTCGAGTCCTTCGTTTAGGGCAGCATATAGCATTGCATTGCTCCTTTTTCTACTTGCGGACTTAGAAAACCAGTTATATGTTGCTGCAATAAAAAATTCAATTTCATTCGGAAGTAGCTGCGAAGCAGATGAAACAGCCAATTGAATCGAATGGCAGACACATGGAGCTAAAATGATTTTAGGTTGATGGGTCTTTAATAAAGTTACTGCGCTTAGATTTCTGCCTACCATAACGCTAGCATTATCTGCTCCTAAGCCCCTCAAATGTTCAACATCGAACCCAAATTTATTCAATGTTCTTAAAATTGAGGCAGTCAATCCCTTTGCCGTGCAATCCTCTAGAGCTATTAGTTTAAGAAATGTGTTAACAATTGATTTACTATTGCAACCATAATATCTTATTAGTATTCCGAGGTACTTTTTAACGTGTATGTCTGTTGTCTCATCTATAATTAAGCTAAATGGATTTTTATCTATGTCGGATATTAACCGCTTTTTAAGATATGGACACAGCACATTTCTAATTAAAGCACTGCATT
Organism: Eurosta solidaginis; assembly: GCF_040869045.1. Classification (NCBI taxonomy): domain Eukaryota; kingdom Metazoa; phylum Arthropoda; class Insecta; order Diptera; family Tephritidae; genus Eurosta; species Eurosta solidaginis. The sequence continues at coordinate 237,496,517 of NC_090321.1, forward strand.
TTCATCGAGCCAATTTTATTTCTGTTGCTATTGCACTATCGTGAAACGAGTTTCTTTGCATTATTGGAAAATGATCGACAGAAAAAACAGCTGTGTGTTAATCTACGTAAAGCGCATGATCTAGTTCTGCTCGCTTCGTGGCGATGGTAGACCTAGCACCTTTAAAAGGTATTATCGGCTGATTTCCACTTGAAAATGGAGCAATATCTGCTATGTGTTTTTTTGCAGCGGCATGCCAAACTGTTTACTTAGATTTTTGTAAAACTTTGAAAAAAGCTAAAAAGAGATAAAAAAAATTCTGAAAAAGATAAAAAAAGCTTAAAGCTAAATCGCAATTTTTCAAGCTAAACGGAGAAAATAAAAGGTAAACCTAGCTTCAAAAACACGAAAATGGCAACATTGATTATTACTAATGAAAAACTGGCTTTGCAACTACCAATATTTTATACTTAATATTTAAGGATTCATGAACTTAACACCAGCTTATAACAATTGAATATTAAATTATTATGTTTGTTTAAGAGAAACTGAAAAGGAAGAAACATTTACTGTCATATTGCGTTCGTACCATTTCGAAAACCGCCAAGTAATCATCATCAGGGAATTTCGTAATGTTATCGAAGGTTTTCCCGAGATTCGAACCGCGAATTAAACTGCAGTAGCCTTAACCACTAGGCCATCCTTCTTGTATTTGTTTTCTTGCTCATTGCAGTTTTTTTCATACTTTTGTATAACACTGAAGAGTGATCATGTCCTACAAATAATCGATAACTCTGACAACATCGCATTTCAATGTTTTCCAAATAGGTCTCTAATCGAATTCTAACTTAGTTCTCTAATCTAGTTCTCGATTCGAGATGTATTAGAGAGCTAACGTTAGATGATTTGTATGCTGGGAAGGTAGTCGCGTGCTCCGTCAAACACATTGAGGGTCTTGGGTTAAAGTCCCTCGCAAAGCAACATCAACAACCTAGAAAAAAGTTGTTTCAATTGGAAAACAAGTTCTTCTAAGCGCGATCGCCCCTAAGCAATGATTTTGCCAACACCCAGAGTGTCCATCCAATTTTTAGGAGAAACTAAAAACAAGCACAACGACAATTGGAAACGAAGTTTAGGCTTAAATTTCCGTGGAGGTAAAACACGCCAGGTATTTTTTTTTAAATAGTGGTACCGTTTTCCGAGACTTTGTTTAAAAAGCTCAATCAGTGCCACATCCAGTGACACCTATTGTCAAAGAAAAATTCTATTTTGGTAAAATACCGCCTCTTTAAAGGCTATGGAAAACTTGCCATATTCATAACGCCCAATTTGTAATCATATTTTCACTTAATCATAGATAAATGTATATTGGCAGCGCTTATTAGTGCCTTAACATAAAAAATGTTATAACTTCATAAATTAGAAAATACGATCAGTTTCAAAAAAAAAAAACGAAAAATACAATGCCCAAAATGTGAATAAATTCGACAACGCAAAAACTTATATTTAACCAATTGGTTGGCTATGGTATCATTATGACTAAGGCGTTATTCTATGGCTTCAATAACGGATCAAATTGACTTCTATAGAACTCGTTGGATCAGCTGTTTTACACGGAGTTTGCCAGGGGCTTAAAGTAGTCACTCCGCAGTTTTGTTCTCATCTTATGATTTATTCATGCCCGAAGAAACCTTAAAAATCAAAGTTTGGTCTCACCATTTAATTCATTTCATGCGTCACACTTTCATTTCATTCAATAAAAAATATTTATTTTCACAATTATTACAATTTATTTTTACATCATACGAGAAATAAATATAATCAATTTGACTGCTGAGTTGAATATCACCATATCTCAACTGATGTTTCGAAAACGCCCTATCTAAAAGTGTTTCGAAATTCGGCGCTCAGTTGAGTTAGGGTGATAATACAATCAACGAAAAGATTCCGCCTTTCTCAAAAAGTATCGAACTCCTGCATCATTCCAATCTACTATTGGAAGAGTTTTAACTGATGTTTTTGTTACTGCATCATTTACGTTAAAGGGCACCTTCAACTCAACAATAGCTAGATCATCAAAATAAGAACGTTTAATATCCTTCACCAAGCTTTTTTGCGCTCCTTCACCAGCTTTAACGATGAGATGGGCCGGTTCTCTCTCTCCTAAGGCAGACTTAGTTGTAATAACCTTGTTAGGATGGACTAAGTAACCAGTGACAAGAAATTCGTTACATTCAAATATTTGTACTTTACTCGTAGATGGGGGTTCTTCCTGTTGCGCAGTTAAGTTAGTTAAAATACAGATAAGCAGGAAAAATGGCAGCACGAACTGATTTTGTATATTCATTTCAATTTATAAATTTTCTATCACTTTTAAATTATAAAGTACAGCGATATTAATTTTGTGGGTGCTATTTATACCTAATAATCGTGTAAATAAAAAATAAGATTCCAGGAATTTGAAATAACAAAAACACATCTAAATTTAAGTTAAAGCTACACAAGCGCAATCTTGTTATACTCAGCGTGCTATGCACACACAAAGTGTATCAACTTTGGTAACATAAGGGGGTATAAACGAATTGATATTAATATAGACTTCTATATATCAAAATGCTGAGAATGAAAAAAGGAATAGATTTAGCCATGCCCATCCAACCTTGCGACCATCTGTCGGTGCACACGATAAATTGCGTAAATATTAAGATAAAATATTGCAATTAGGTGTATGGGTTCCTTGGCTCTTATCTCCCATCACTATTAAAAATTAGGGAAATCGGATGGTAACCACGCCCACTTTTTACATGTATAATATTTCGGAAAACCTGATTATTTAGAATGTTAAAATTTGATGTGTGATCTGATATTAAGATTCTTGATGTTTTCTGAAAATAAGCGTGGCACACCCACCTTGTGATAAAATCAATTTTACTAATACTATTAATCTTAAATCAAAAACCGTTAAACTATGATAGGTTACAAAATTCGAAAGAGGTTTCCTTTACTACAAAGAAAGCTTCTAAGAAAAATTAAGAAAATTGGTAAAGGGTCACGCTCATTTTTATAATGGTGTTTCATGTTTCATGCGAAATTATAACAAGAAAAAGGAAGAAATTTTAATTAGTGAAAATGGGCGTGGTACTGCCCCTTCTCTGACCAAATAATTTTCTATGTTTCGGGAGCCATAACTCGAAGAAAAATTAAACGGTCGTATTAAGATTTGGTACATATATTTTTCTTATAGCAGAAAATATTTCTAGGATAAATGGACGGGATCGGTTAAAGACCACGCCTACTTTTATATAAAATATTTTTAAAAGGGTCGTGGATTAGAATAATAAGCTGTATATTAACGAAAAATAATTTCACTTACCCAGTTGTATTGTAAGAAGAAATTAGGAGACATTTTTTTAAAGAGCGGTGTCACGCCCCTATTCCGATCAAGCATTACAAAACATTTCTTGAGCCTCAATAAAAAAAAAATAAATACCTCGTAACAAAATTCGAAAAAGTAATTTATCTAAAGGGAACTGTACAATTCAAACTCACACTGATTATATAAGATTCAGTTACACCCAAACCTAAACACCCTTACTTTGTTTTTGTTTATCTTTCTTTTAATTAGCTGAACAAATATATTTTGTTCTATCAAAATAACAAATAAAACGTACATACATATCTATTGCTATTCTAGAGAAATGAAATGACGCATTTTGCTATAATTTTTTAAAAACAAAATTTGTTTGTTTATATATATATGGGCGAATCCCAAAAAAGGTCCATCACGAACCGAAAATCAAAAGTGGTTCGAATTTATATCAACTGGGATTAAAGGTCAAACATGTGTATGATGTGGAAGTTTTATTCTTTCCCCACATCATGGACATAGAAACATGATTTCAAAGGAAGGCTTCATCGGTTTTGCGAATATTCCTTTCTGAATATTGTTGCGCTGTTAAACCCAACCTATATTTTTGCTTTTAATAAAATTTTGTCTACACTTTTATTTAGCATTAAAAAAAGCCCTTATCCTTAATATTTTCCTAGTAAGCAAATGTCGACTTGAAATTAAATAAAAAATATTTTAAAAAAATTTTTTAAGTTAAACGGTTTTATTGTAAACAATATTTACATGAAGTAATACTCATGCTCAAAGCTAGAATCCAAGGTACTAGTCATCACACTCCTCATTAATCTAGGGCGTTGATCAGACAATTAAATAAAAGCATTAGGCGCGTGAAATTTCTAAAAATGTGAGGCGTAGAATAACTTGATTAGGGTTCAGTTGGTCTTATATATGACTATCAACAGAAATTTGACGCGTCCAACGCCTTTATTTAATTGTCTGATCAATGCCCTAGATTGACGAAGAGTGTAATGACTAGTACCTAGGACCTATCTAATTATTTTCTAGTTTTTAGTATTATTATAACTTCATGTAAATATTGTTTTCAATAAAACCGTTTAACCGTTTTTTATTATTTTATTTTCAAGTTTTTAGTCTTTATTTAATTGCCTATTATTTCTCTTTCTATTTAGATCATTTAGTGACTCATTATTACACGGACTCTTTGCTGACAATTTGTTACAATCTAAGTCCTAAATACATAATCCTTCCAAAGACTTTACTCGACCTTGTGCCACGTATGCTTGTCCCTCCTAAAACTCCAAAATATTTTGATGTCACTTCTACCGGACTGTATGCAATATTTGTTCCAAATATGAGCCAAATCGGGCATTAGAGGTCGCTTTGTATTCATGTATGTATTATGTGTTCCAAATATGAGCCAAAGCGGACCACAAATACGATTTTTGTGAATATCTCGATCCTTGCGCCACCTAGCGGCGATTACTTTTCATAGGTCACTTTCCATTCTTGAATGTATTATGTGTTTCAAATATGAGCCAAATCGGACCACAAATACGATTTTTGCGAATATCTAGATCCTTGCGCCACCTACCGGCGACTTTTTTCATAGGTCGCTTTCTATTATCGTATGTATTATGTGTTCCAAATATAAGCCAGATCTAATCACAAATACGATTTTTGTGAATATCTCGATCCTTGCGCCACCTAGCGTCGATTTTTTTTCATACGTCGCTTTCTATTCATGTATGTATTATGTGTTCCAAATATGAGCCAAATCAGACCAAAAATACGATTTTTTTTAATATCTCGATCCTTGCGCGACCGAGCGGCGATTTTTTTCATACGCCGCTTTCTATCCTTGTATGTATTATGTGTTCCAAATATGAGCCAAATCAGACCAATAATACCATTTTTTTGAATATTTCGATCCTTGCGCCACCTAGCGTCGATTTTTTCATATGTCGCTTTCTATTCTCGTATGTATTATGTGTTGTAAATGTGAGCCAGATCGGATCACAAATACGATTTTTGTGAATATCTCGATCCTTGCGCCTCCTAGCGTCGATTTTTTCATATGTCGCTTTCTGTTCTCGTATGTATTATGTGTTCCAAATATAAGCCAGATCTTATCACAAATACGATTTTTGTGAATATCTCGATCCTTGCGCCACCTAGCGTCGATTTTTTTTCATACGTATATGTGTTCCAAATATGAGCCAAAGCGGACCACAAATACGATTTTTGTGAATATCTCGATCATTGCGCCACCTAGCGGCGATTACTTTTCATAGGTCACTTTCCATTCTTGAATGTATTATGTGTTTCAAATATGAGCCAAATCGGACCACAAATACGATTTTTGCGAATATCTAGATCCTTGCGCCACCTACCGGCGACTTTTTTCATAGGTCGCTTTCTATTATCGTATGTATTATGTGTTCCAAATATAAGCCAGATCTAATCACAAATACGATTTTTGTGAATATCTCGATCCTTGCGCCACCTAGCGTCGATTTTTTTTCATACGTCGCTTTCTATTCATGTATGTATTATGTGTTCCAAATATGAGCCAAATCAGACCAAAAATACGATTTTTTTTAATATCTCGATCCTTGCGCGACCGAGCGGCGATTTTTTTCATACGCCGCTTTCTATCCTTGTATGTATTATGTGTTCCAAATATGAGCCAAATCAGACCAATAATACTATTTTTTTGAATATTTCGATCCTTGCGCCACCTAGCGTCGATTTTTTCATATGTCGCTTTCTATTCTCGTATGTATTGTGTGTTGTAAATGTGAGCCAGATCGGATCACAAATACGATTTTTGTGAATATCTCGATCCTTGCGCCTCCTAGCGTCGATTTTTTCATATGTCGCTTTCTGTTCTCGTATGTATTATGTGTTCCAAATATAAGCCAGATCTTATCACAAATACGATTTTTGTGAATATCTCGATCCTTGCGCCACCTAGCGTCGATTTTTTTCCATACGTCGCTTTCTATTCATGTATGTATTATGTGTTCCAAATATGGACCAAATCGGACCACAAATACGATTTTTATGAATATCTCGATCCTTGCGCCACCTAGCGGCGATTTTTTTCATAGATCGCTTTCTATTCTCGTATGTATTATGTGTTGTAAATGTGAGCCAGATCGGATCACATATACGATTTTTGTGAATACCTCGATCCTTGCGCCACCTAGTAGCGATTGTTTTTTCATATGTCGCTTCCTATTCTTGTATGTATTATGTGTTCCAAATATGAGCCAAATCGGACCACAAATACGATTTTTGTGAATATCTCGATCCTTGCGCCACCTAGCGGCGATTTTTTTCATACGTCGCTTTCTATCCTTGTATGTATTATGTGTTCCAAATATGAGCCAAATCAGACCAATAATACTATTTTTTTGAATATTTAGATCCTTGCGCCACCTAGCGTCGATTTTTTCATATGTCGCTTTCTATTCATGTACGTGTTATGTTTTCCAAATATGATTCAAGTCGGACCACAAATATGATTTTTGTGAATATATCGATCCTTGCGCCACCTAGAGGCGATTTTTTTCTTGTTATTGCATTGTCATGGGGTTCTGAACTATATTCCAAGTTTCAACCTTGTAGCTTATCGGGAAGTTACTTAAATTTCAATTACAAAATTCGTGCCAGCCAGCCAACCAGCCATCCAACCAACCAGCCTGTCAAGTCAAGCTAAATAAAACCGTTTAAATAAAAAATCTTTAAAATGTTAAATAGTTCGGAAAGTTCGGGTAACATCTTTTATTGGGATCTAAAATTTGTGAAGTCAATTACCTCTCTTCCATTAGTAGATCCATAAATTGGCCTATAAATTCATTTCTGTTTAGCCAACGAACAAAACTTATATGTGTCAGAAACAGGGCATTTTGCGCTTTCAGCAGTGTATAAACTGTTGATTGATTCTTGAAGATGTTAGAGAAATATTATAAAATATGAAGAAAATTTAAATTTTTGTATCTCTTTTTTAATTTATTTGTACTAAGGATTATCTGCGGAAAATCCAAAATCTGTTCTGATTTCAACAAGATATGAATTTTAAATTTATTGGTGTACTCAACCATTGTGAATCAAACTAATTGTGTGATATCTTCTGCATAAACGTCAAAATTCCAAAGTGATTCGATCACCTGTTTTGTAATTGACTATCGCTGTCTCATTCTGTATCTCTTTCTATCACCCGCTGAAAATAGCCGGCCCTATGCGCCGCCATATTGAACATCCTGTCAGGCAGTTGACAGATAAGATATCACACTTAGTTTGATTCATAATGTATTCAACAATTTCATATGAAGACGCAAAAGGAAGCAGCACAAACTAGCTTGCATTTTTTTTATGAATGTTATCTGCTTAAAAAAATATATATATATATGTCGATTAGAAATGGTTAAATGGGAATATCGTATCCAAATTTCAATGGATTTATTAACTTGCATTTTTATATTCGTGAGCTTTTGATCGCAAAATTATATATGGCCCGCTTAAAGTTTTGATTTATTTTGTACTTTTGTCCCATTTCTTCTATAAAATTAACATTTAATGACCTAAAAATTTATCGAATAATAAATAAAGGTAAAGCTAGATGTCTTCGCTTATGAAAAGGGGTTTTTGGTCCTTAGCCCGGACTCTGAAGGCGTATCCGAAATTCCTATTGTTTACACTACTAGACCTGAAACTTGATGTCTCACGAAGAATATATTTTCAATGTCATTTAGTATAATTAATTGGGAAAAAATTGTCGCGTCCGTTATGTCGCGTTCGTAACATTAAGCGTTTAAAGAAGATATTTAAGATTTCGAACATATACGGGCATTGGGTCTTTATTTCACCTTCTTTCTCTTATTTAGAGAATGCAGGTTGAAATTGGTGCGAATGCGCGCCTGTTACAAAGGAGTTGCCCATATGTATTTGCAAAGTTGAATTGCGTTATTAAGTTGATATGTGAACAAAGAAAGGGAACACTTAATTAGTTGTATCTGTTTTAATGCTGGTAATATTCCGTCGTACACTGCTACAAAAGCAGAGTTCGGAGCAGTGTACTAAGTTTTGAGCAACACCACTTACAACTTAAGTGGGCTGATATAATCAAGATCTAGCCTTATGTATTGATGAGACGTTAATTTGTTATGGATTTAAACGTCTGCTCATCTTTCACAGATTCGAAAAACTAGACAATACACGCGTGTCGGTCCGCAAGAAGAAAATACAATATAAAACTATTGCGATATACCAATATATGATCTTGAAAACAGTACCGAGACCGTCAAAAAAATAATTTTTGAATAGTCCCAACTAATCGCGAAATGTTAACAGTCGCGGAAATAACTACACAGTGATAACTAGAAGGAATGACATGCTGGATATTTTAAAAAGGTAGGCTCTAAAAATTGCCAGAAATACTTTTTTGTTAATGATTATGAAATAGCTCCATTTACTCTGCACACAGAATGTATTAACTTTTGTAACATAAAAAGGGCATAAACGCATCGAGAAAAATATAGACATCCATATATCAGAATTCTGAGGATGAAAAAAGGAATAGATTTAACTATGTCCATCCAACCTTCCGTCCATCTGTCGGTGCACACGATAACTTGAGTATATATTGAGAATAAAATATTGCAATTTGGGATATGGGTTCCTTGGCTCTTGTCTCCAATCGCTATTACACATGAGGGAAATCGGATGGTAACCGCGCCCATTTCATACATATATAATACTTTGGAAAACAGATAAAACCTGATTATTTAGTAAATAATTCATCTAGAATGATAAGATTTGATGTGTGGACGAATAATTAAGATAAATATAAAATAAAAAACAGGCAGTTACTTTGTGTGAGGATACAAAGTTTCAGGTTTTTTGTGGTCTGCGTGTAAAATCTATGGCTACGAATCACGTATTTCAACAATATATGTTGTAAACGTAACTATTTGAAGAAATGTGATGAATTTTGAAGCTTCTAGCCGTAAAAAAGGGGCAAAAATTACAGTTTATATGGGGTATGTAATATATATACCACCGATCTCTATGATTTTTTCAGACAACAATATATGCTATATACGTAAGAATTTGGTGAAATTTGAAGCTTCTAGCTGTTAAAATGGGGCAGAAATTGCGCAAAGTTTCTTACCTGAACAATCGGCTGTATGCCATATATACTATATATATCACCGATCTCAATGATATTTTCAGACAAAAATATATGCTATATGCAATACACGTAAGTATTTGGTGAAATTTGAACATATCTAAACGATTTTTAAGATAATGTAAAGAATTTACTTGCAAATCCTCTTATTTGCCTTTTTGCCAAGTTCGTATCACTAAACTGTTGAATAAATAACTCCAATATTGTATAGTGAAAAAAATGGCCTTTATTAAAGTACTTCACAATAACACTTATATTTTGCTACTAGCTGCCTTAATAACCAAACTGATTGATAGCTCAAATGAAACTGAATTCTCGCCTCTACTGTTCTCGCATTTTTATACTCTTTGATTTCCTAGTTGCATACTTCTAGGCTTTTCCATTCCAGAACTTACTAGTTGGTTTCTCAGCTACGACTACAGAAGTATAATTTGTATAGCTTCTCTCACAGCCCATGCGCTTGTATGTGTGAGCGACACTTCCACAATTATAATTGCCTACATTTAGGAGCATCGCAATAAGATGTTTGGGCATCTCATCTCCGCTGCGTGTACCTACATATGTGTAGACATAATGGTTGAATTATTGATGTGCGTACATTCACTGCTTAGGATCAATTAGAGATGGCAGTACCCCTTAGTGTTGCAAATATTCGTAATACTGCCCTCCACCTAAGTCTGATCGTCCCGATTAGACAAATCTCTCGATCTAACCGCTGCTAGCCTCTCCAAATGAACCACTTTCATTTTGGTTCGTGGTTTGCCATGGTTTGTATGCGGTACACTACATCGTTGATCCGTTTTACAACTTTGTATGGGCCTTCCCAGTTACACTGCAATTTCGGGGAAACATTTTTTTCGTTGTGGGTTGTATAGAAGCACCAAATCTCCTTCCTGAAATCCGTCCGAATTAATTGCTTTATCGTACCTCGCTTTCATCTTGTCACTCATAATCTTTGCTCGTTGCCTTACCAGATCGTGTATCTCTCAGATCTTCTTCCACGAGTCATTGCCAAAAATTACCTTTGCGGGAGTTTGGCAATTTGTCTCATGCACTGCCGATCCGTAACCCATCAAGAATAATTATATGTGTGTCTCCCACTCCTTATGGTACTTGTCTACTACTTTCCTTAAATGCTCCTCCAATGTTCTATTGAAGCGTTCCACCATACCATCGGACTGAGGATGCAATGCAGTTGTCCGTGTTTTTCGAATGCCCAACTTCTTGCACATTTCTTGGAACACAGCTGATTCAAAATTTCTGCCTTGGTCAGAATGTAACTCCATTGGTACACCATAACTTGCAACCCATTCATTTTTAACCACTTCTGCTACTGTTTCTGCTTCTTGGTTTGGGATTGGGTATACCTCTGGACATTTACTGAAATAATCCATAACTACCAGTACGTATTTGTTTCCGTGGTTGCTAGTAGGAAATGGACCTGCGACATCCATGGCGATCCTTTCAAATGGTGCACCTGAAATATACTGCTTCATCTGGCCATGACTTCGGGTTTTGGGCCATTTCGCTCTGTTGCATACCTCGCAGTTGGTAATCCACACGTTGACCGACTGACGGCAACCAACTCAATAGAATCTCTGCTTAATTTTCTCGAGTGTCTTCGTGATTCCAAGATGACCTCCACTTGGACCATTATGCAGCTCGCTGAGCACGTCAGGAATCCTCTTTCTGGGAATAACTATCAGTTTCTTCTTGCATTGACCATCCTCACTCTCCCATATGCGATGCAAGCAACCAGATATCAATTCTAAACTGTTCCACTGTGCCCAATATGACTTCGCAATGGGACTCTCTGCTGACATCTCCTCTCTCCTTGGTCTTTCGTTTCGTTCGAGCCCTTGCATAACATGTGACAGATCTGTATCTTCTACCTGACACTTTCTTAGTTGTTCTTTTTCCCATTCATCTGTACACGTTATTATTATTAGCCGGATATCTATAATGTCTTCTTTAGACTCGGCCTTTCAACAGTGCTTGCATTCCAAACTACATGGTCTTCGTGACATTGCATCGGCATTTCCATGGGTACTTCCTTTTCGATGCTCAATGGAAAAGTCATAGCTTTGTAGTCGCGCGATCCACCGTGCCAATTGTCCTTCCGGATTACGGAACTGCAGAAGCCATTTCAACGCTGCGTGATCTGTCCTGACATGGAATCGCTGGCCGTAGAGGTATTTGTGAAAATGTTAATGCACTCTACCAATGCCAACAGCTCTCTCCGCGTAACACAGTAGTTCCTCTCTGGTTTTCCAATCGAACAGCTGTAATATGCAATTACCTTCTGCTGTCCATCGACCAGTTATGATAAAACGCCTCGTAAAGCATATCCACTCGCATCTGTGTCTAGAATAAATGTTGCTCCTGGAATCTGATATGCTAACCATGGGGCAGTCCACAAAACGCTCCTTCAATGTTTGGAAAGCCACTTCTTGCTCCTTATTCCATTAAAAAGCTTTGTTTTTTCTTGTAAGTTCATGGAGGCTATGGGATATGCTGGAAAAATTTGGCACACATCGGCGGTAATATGTGCACAGCCCAAGGAGACTTCTCAATTCATGTAGGTTCTGTGGTCTTGGCCAATCCTTTACAGCCTCTATTTTTTCGTTCGCCGTTCAGATGATCTCTGTCGTTACCTTGTGATCCAAATAATTGACTTCCTTTTTAAACAGCGCACACTTTTTGGGACTTAACTTCAGACCAGCGCCAGCTATTCTCTGGAAAACTTCCTCCAAGTTCTTTAGATGTTCATCAAAGTTCTTGCCCAATACGATGATGCCGTCCAGGCACACCAAGCATGTTTTCCAATGTAGTCCTTTCAGTACCTGGTCCATGAGTCTCTCAAAAGTAGCTGGTGCATTACAAAGTCCAAAAGGCACGAGTGTAAATTGCCACAGACCATCACCGACACTGAAGGGTGCTTTCCCTTTATCTTCCTCCTTCACCTCAACTTGCCAATATCCGCTTTTCAAGTCCAGTGTGGAAAACCATTTCGTACCAGATAGCGAGTCCAGAGTGTCGTCAATTCTTGGCAATGGGTAGCTTTCGTAACGTCATTCAACTTCCGGTAGTCCACGCAAAACCTCATTTTTCCATCCTTCTTCTTTACAAGTACTACCGGTGAGCTTCATGGACTAGCTGATGGTTCGATGACGCCGCTGTCGCTCATTTCTTTTATGATTTGACTCACAACTTCCCGCTTCGCTAGTGGAACACTACGTGGAGCTTGTTGGATCGGCCTCGCATCTCCCGTGTCAATTTGATGTTTCACAACATTGGTGCGGCCTGGTTTGGAACCATCCTGGTCAAATATGTTCGCGTACTGTAGGAGCAGTTGCTTTGCCTTACTCTGATAGGCTTCCTCTAGCCCCTGTGTCAATGCTTTGATGTCATTTGGAAGATCAGTATTACTAGATGAAACGTGTTCCTGGAGCTGTTCACAGTTAATAACTATTTCGGCCTCTTGGCATCTTCCCAAAATAGCTTCTTTGGTCAAATTGAATGGTGACTTGAACTCATTGAGTACTCTTACCGGAATACGTCCATCTTGTTTCGTCATAGCCAGGGTTTTTCCTACAAGTATGGTCAGTGCTGATTTATTTGCTGCTTCGACAACCCACAATTTGTTTGTCCCACAATCTCCATAAACCTTTGCCCAGATGACTGCTTCTGATTTTGGTGGTATTTGCTGACTCTCTCTCACCAGCACTCGTTTACTGCTGTAGCCTCTCTCGTAGCCGAAATTAAGTGGCACATCAAAGTTCTTATATCGCATCGTCTTGCTTTGCATATCGATCTTGATGCCTTGGTTGATCAAGAAGTCCACTCCAATTATGATTTCATCTACAATACCTGCCACTATAAATTTGTGTAGTACCGCGACGTTCCCAATTGCTACTTCACATTCTACTTCTCCAATTACCTGGGTGTCCTCTGCCGTGGCTGTAAGTAATCTTGCTTCAAGCAATGGTCTTATCTTCTTGTTGTCTAAATCCGATCGAATGATGGAATGGGATGTACCCGTATCTACAGTCAGTAAACGTTCCTTTCCATCCACATGTCCTCCGACAGTAAGATTGCTTGGCCTTCTTCCAATTTGCGAGATAGAAATTATGGGGCATTCAATTGAGGGAGCCAGCTGACTCGCTTTAGTTTAACGATTGAGTGGATTTGGAGATTTGCTTGTCTCCTTCAGCTCTGCGTTTACGGCCACCCACATTGCTGGAATTGTTTGGATTGGTACTCCAATAACGTGCAATGTGCCATGGCTTCTCACACTTAAAGCATTTGACGGCACCATCGTTTTTCTGCTGCGTTCCTTTTAATGCTTCCAAAATTGTGTCTACCCAGTCTGGCCTTTCCTCCACTTCCACGCGATGAGCTCTGTATGCGGGCTTACTCAAAAGTGACGCTGTTTCCTGAGTCAGTGCGTGGGGTACCGTTTCAGCAAATGTTAGTTTTGGATTCGCATATATAGCCCGATTCGTTTCCACATCTCGTATGGCATTTATGAAGCTTTGGATTTTTACCCTTTCAGTGTATTCCACGGGTGCGTCCGCATTTGCCAAATGATCCAACCTTTCACCATCCGAAGCAAACTCTTGCAAAGTCTCATTAGCTTTTTGGTAACGGTTTTGCAATTCTATTCGAAATGTTCTGTTCGCTTCCGTATCGCCGTTCTACAGCAGCCATCAATGCGTCATAACTGTTCCGTACGTACTCTGGAATAGTCTGTAAGATTTCGGCAGCTGGTCCTTTCAATGCTACGAAGAGTTCGGCAACTTTATCTTCCACATTCCAGTTGTTCACTGCTGCGGTCTTCTCAAACTGTAGCTTAAAGACCTGGAAAGGAACAGAACCGTCAAAGGATGGTGTTTTTACCTTCGTATTGCTTGCTGAAATAACTGGGCGATTTAGTTGCAGCTCCTGTATGCGACCTTTTAAAGCATCTACCTCAGCCTCGATTTTGTTCTCAAACTGCATAATTTTTCGTCCACACGGGCTTCTAGTTGTACAGAGATCTGCGATGATATCTGTGCTAAAATTTGTCCCGACATTTCGGATATATGTACGTGCGTCCTGTGTTTCAATCCTGGATGTTATTTGTGACGACATTTCGCATATACGTGTCTCCTGTGATTCCATTTGGGATACCATATATGTCTTCTGTTCTGTCAGTTGAGTTTCCATCTTGGATGTAATACGTGTCTCTTGGGATTCCATCTGAGATGACATATACGTTTTCTGTTCTTCTAGTTGAGATGACATTGTCGATGTTTGAGCAGATATTGCAGCCAAAATCATGTTCAAGTCTGTGCTCGTCTGCGATGTTTCGTTTTTCTCTTCAATTTTTGTTGTTGTCTCGTCCGCATCAGGATAAAAGACATACTCGTCCACATCAATTCCTTCTGCTTCCATTGCCTCTCGTAGCCGTGCCTGAAGTTCGCGTTTAACGCCGCTTGTATTCAATCTATGGCTCTCCAACTCCTTCTTCAGTTGCTGGATCTTCAATTCACTCAACTTTCCCATGTCCTTGTTGTCCTCTGGAATTTATTCAACAATTCCTCTTCTGACACCAATTGTAACGAATATACAATTAATTATGTAGATTAGTTGAGCTGAAAGGCCGCGGCTAATGAATAAAACTTCCTTTTGGTTTGTTTTATATTCATAAATTTTAATTTTGGTCGATATTTCGACTTCAATCTGAAGTCATCATCAGGGCTGAAGACAAAACAATAACAATAGTTAATTACACAGAACATACATATGAACACATGAATAACAAAATATGACTTACACATATGGACATGTATGATCGACTGATTGGGAATATGACCAAAAATTACAAAGAGGTCGAGAAAAACAAAAGAAGAAATCAAAATATAAACAATTTGGAAAAGTCCCGTCAAAATAAACAATTTTCATGAACAGTAAGGGTAAACAAAAATCATGTATACAATAACAACATTGATATGACAACTAGACTTAGCTTAACACATATGTACGTATGTATGTACATATTTCATCCCATTTAACTATTTGACAATATTTCAAATGACCGCCTTGTGGTGTTGTTGCTTCAAAATTAAATTCCTGTAAGACTGCACACAATTTTCTTTGTCCATTTTAAAGTTCATTCTTTTTTCATTAGGGGTGTTCGAAATATGTAGCATTTCTAAAGTGTATCGTTTGCTGTAATGTTTTTCATTATCCAGTATGGTTACATTATTGAAGTCGGGGAAGTGCCCTGTGTCTTTGCAGTGGGATGTTAAAGCCGTCTTGTTGTCCGAAGCATTATTCCTTAATTTAATGTTAGATCTATGAGCGGAAATCCTTGTCTTGAGTTTAAATTTTGTTGTCCCCACATATACTTTCTCGCATACGTGGGACCCGTTGCCGTTGCAAGGAATTCTGTAAATAACGTTAGATTTCTCCAGTTTTGAAATTTTGTCCTTAGTTTTGCTGAAAACTTGTTGCAGTGTGTTATTGTATGTAAAGGCTATTTCATATTTTTCTTTGTCATATATATTCGACATCTTGATCCTCTCTGAGGTTCCGGGAACATAGGTGATTGACTTGTAAATTTTACAATCTTTCTCCTTTTTCAAATGTTCTTTTTTATTATTGGCATGATAATTCCGGACCAGCTTGTTAATTACATAATTAATTGCAACATTCAAGGCTACTAAATTTTATCAAGGTAACGAATTTACTTGCAAATCCTCTTCTTTGCCCTTTTGCTAAGTTCGTATCACTAAACTGTTGAATAAATAACTCCAATATTGTATAGTGAAAAAATGGCCTTTATTAAAGTACTTCAAAATAACACTTATACTTTGCTACTAGCTGGCTTAATAACCAAACTGATTGATAGCTCAAACGAAACTGAATTCTCGCCTCTACTGTTCTCGCATTTTTATACTCTTTCATTTCCTAATTGCATACTTCTAGGCTTTTCCATTCCAGAACTTACTAGTTGGTTTCTCAGCTACGACTACAAATGTATAATTTGTATAGCTTCTCTCACACTCCATGCGCTTGTATGTGTGAGCGACACTTCCACAATTATAATTGCCTACATTTAGGAGCATCTCAATAAGATGTCTGCATGTGTTTGGGCATCTCATCTCCGCTACGTGTACGTACATATGTGTAGACATAATGATTGAATTATTGATGTGCGTACAGTCACTGCTTAGCATCGGCTTAGAGATAGCAGTACCCCTTAGTGTGGCAAATATTCGTAACAATAAATATAAAATAAAAAATAGGTAGGTACTTTGTGTGAGGATGCAAAGCTTCACGTTTTTAGTGGTCTGCATGTAAAAACTATGACTACGGATAACGTATTTCAAAAATATATGACGCAAACGTAACTATTTGATGAAATTTGATGAATTTTGAAGCTTCTAGCCGTAAAAAAGGGGCAAAAGTGACAGTTTATATGAAGTATATAATATATATACCACCGATCTCTATGATTTTTTCAGACAACAATATATGCTATATACGGAAGCATTTGGTGAAATTTGAAGCTTCTAGCTGTTAAAACGGGGCAGAAATTGCGCAAAGTTTCTGATCTGAACAATCGGTTGTATGAGATATATACTATGTATACCACCGATCTCAATGATTTTTTCATACATCAATATGTGCTATACGCGTAAGCATTTGGTGAAATTTTAAGCTTCTAGCTGTTAAAATGGGACCGAAATCGCAAAAAAAAATATATATATACTATATATATATACTATATATACCATCATATATATATTATATATAACACCGATCTCTATGATTTTTTGACACAACAATATATACTATATACGTAAGCAATCGGTGAAATTTGAAGCTTATAGCTGTTAAAATGGGGTAGAAATTGCGAACAGATTCTTATCTGAACAGTCGGTTGTATGAGATATATACCATATATACAACCGATCTCTATGATTTTTTGAGACAACAATATATGCTATATACGTAAGAATTCGTGGAAATTTGAAGCCTCTAGCTCTTAAAATAGGGCAATGGGTTGTGGGAGATATATACTATATATACGGCCGATCTCATCAATTTTTTCAGGCAACAATATGTGCAATATATGAAATTATATGGTGAAGTTTGAAGCTTCAGTCTGTTAGATTGAGTAAGATATGAAAAAAATCCTCTTTTTCTGAAAAATCGGTTGTATGGAGGATATATGCTATAGTGGTCCCATCCGGCTGGTTGCAACAAATGTCTAATTGGACACCCAAATACGCCCGCTCACCAGATTTTATCAAGGTATCTCAAAAATTGAGGCAATAGTTTGCATACAAACAGACAGACGGACAGACGGACATGGGTAAATCATCTCAGCTCTTCATCCTGATTATTTCGGTATACTTAATGGTGGGTCTATCTATTTTCCTTTAAGGACTTACAATTTTGGGTTTCGTGACGAAATTAATATACCATTTAATTTTCATGAAAGTTATAAATATTATTAATCATAAATCAAAAACCGTTAAGCCTATCATAACAAAATTCTCCAAAGAGGTGTAATGAGGACAGAATGGCAATTCCAAATAAAACAAAACTAATTTGGTTGTCCGTTGATATCGAACCAATTATTGATTTTATTGGAGAAACTTTATTCTTATTTATACAATTTATTCTAAATTATTCTTATGTACTACATTACATATTTCCACTAATACCTACATACTAAGTGTACAAAATATAATCCCTAAACATAAACAAAATAATATTGGTACAAAAAAAAGTACTTATGTAATGAGCTTCAAACTGAAATAAAAGAATCTTCAAGTTATGAGTGGAATGGCATAGCACGAGTCAAAATATATGTATATAGAAATGAATTGAATATGTGTGTATGTTTGAAAGAATAGTCATATCTTGTTAAAATGTATGACTATTCGTTTAATGACATAATTAAATTTTGAGTCTGTATATGTATATTTACATAATTGCTATGGTTCAGAGACACTGTGATTTTGTTTATTAATTTGGTGTGTGTCAATAATTTGTACCATAATTGTAAGTTGATTCCAGAGAGAAATACATTTACTCTTTTATGCTTTTTCTTTTACCTTGTTCGCATTTGGTTTTTACATGTGTACATATTTTGTTTTGAGTACTTATAAAAAATATTATGACATGAGTAAAGTGAAATGATTCTATTTATTTAAGCTTATGCTTTTCTACTGCGATTTTCTTGTTATTTAGATTACAACTATTTTGTTTATTAACAATTTTATTTTATAGAAATTTAAGCGTATTTTTATGACTAATATTTTCTTATTCTTATTATCACTTGTGCTATCGCTATTTTCTACTCTATGGGGAATTAATGTAAAATTATTTTTACTATCATTATTTTTTACTCTATAGGCACTTTGTATCTACTATCTAACTTATGACCGGTTGCATCTTTGACTAATACTAGATCTCTTATATTTATAACCTTACTGTGACTATTTCTATCATAATTTATTTTTTGTTATACTCAGCTGAGCAGAGCTCACAAAGTATATTAATTTTGTTCGCATAACGGTAATCCGTAACGGCGTAAACTAATCGAGATAGATATATCAAAATGATCTGGGTGAAAAAGGAAATTCATTTAGCCATGTCCGTCCGTCCATCCGTCCATCTGTCCGTTAACACGATAACTTGAGTAAATTTTTAGGTATGTTGATGAAATTTGCTATGTGTCTTCCTGTGCACTCATCACACATCCGTATTTAAAATGAGCGAAATCGGACTATAACCACGCCCACTTTTTCGATATAGAAAATTTCGAAAAACCGAAAAAGTGCGATAATTCATTACCGAAGACTGTTAAGCGATGAAACTTGGTAGGTGGATTGGTCTTGTGACGCAGAATAGAAAATTAGTAAAATTTTCGACAATGGGCATGGCACCGCCCACTTTTAAACAAGGTAATTTAAAAGTTTTGCAAGCTGTAATTTGGCAGTCGTTGAATATATCATGATAAAATTTGGCAGGAACGTTATCACTATTACTATATATGTGCTAAATAAAAATAAGCATAATTGGATAAAGAACACGCCCACTTTTTAAAGCAAAATATTTTTAAATCAAATTTTAACAAAAAATTGAATGTCTTTACAGTATATAAATAAAATATATCAACATTCAACTCCAGTAGTTGTGGCACACCCATTTCACAAAGTTTTAGCCTTTGGAATCTTGGCACGAATACTGTTCGTGATATTTCATATATAACTAAATTAGCGGAACCCGACAGATGATGTTCTGGGTCAACCTGGTCCACATTTTGGTCGATATCTCGAAAACGCCTTCACATATACAACTAAGGGCCACTCCCTTTTAAAACCCTCATTAATACCTTTAATTTGATACCCATATCATACAAGCACATTATAGAGTCACCCCTGGTCCACCTTTATGGCGATATATGGAAAAGGCGACCACCTACATAAGTAAGGATAACTCCATTTTAAAATACTTATTATCACCTTTCGTTTAATACCCATATTGTATAAACATATTCTAGAGTCACCCCTGATCCACCTTTAAGGCGATATCTCGAAAAGGTGTCCACCTATGGAACTAAGGCCCACTCCCTTTTAAAATACTCATTAGCGCCTTTAATTTGGTTCCCATATCGTACAAACACATATCTGGAAAAGGCGTTCACCTATAGAGCTAAAGATCACTCCCTTTTAAAATACTCATTAACACCTTTCGTTTGATACCCATATCGTGCGAACACATTCTAGAGTCACCCCTTGTCCAATCTTATGGCGATATCCCGAAAAGGTGTCCACCTACATAACTAAGGATGACTCCATTTTAAAATACTCATTGTCACCTTCCATTTGATACCCATATCGTAAAAACACATTCTAGAGTCACCCCTGGTCCACCTTTATGGAGAGATCTCCAAAAGGCATCCACCTATAGAACTAAGGGTTACTCCTTTTTAAAATACTCATTAACACCTTTCATTTGGTTTCCATATCGCACAAACGCATATCTGGAAAAGGCGTTCACCTATAGAGCTAAGGATCACTCGCGTTTAAAATACTCATTAGCAACTTTAATTTGGTTCCCATATCGTACAAACATATATCTGGAAAAGGCGTTCACCTATAGAGCTAAGGATCACTCCTTTTTAAAATACTCATTAACACCTTTCGTTTGATACCCATATCGTGCGAACACATTCTAGAGTCACCCCTGGTCCACCTTTATGGCGATATCGCGAAAAGGCATCCACCTATAGACCTAAGGCCCTCTCCCTTCTAAAATGCTCATTAACACCTTTCATTTGATACCCGCATCGTAAAAACACATTACTGAGTCACACTTGGACCACCTTTATGGCGACATCTCCAAAAGGCGTCCACCTATAGAACTAAGGCCTACTCCCTTTTAAAATACTCATTAGCAACTTTAATTTGGTTCCCATATCGTACAAACACATATCTGGAAAAGGCGTTCACCTATAGAGCTAAGGATCACTCCTTTTTAAAATACTCATTAACACCTTTCGTTTGATACCCATATCGTGCGAACACATTCTAGAGTCACCCCTGGTCCACCTTTATGGCGATATCGCGAAAAGGCATCCACCTATAGACCTAAGGCCCTCTCCCTTCCAAAATGCTCACTAACACCTTTCATTTGATTCCCATATCGTACAAACACCTTCTAGATTCACCCGTGGTCCACCTTTATGGCGATATCTTGAAAAGGCATCCACCTACACAACTAGGGATGACTCCATTTTAAAATACTCATTGTCACCTTCCATTTGATACCCATATCGTACAAACACATTCTAGATTCACCCCTGGTCCACCTTTATGGCGATATCGCGAAAAGGCATCCACCTATAGACCTAAGGCCCTCTCCCTTCTAAAATGCTCATTAACACCTTTCATTTGATACCCGTATCGTAAAAACACATTACTGAGTCACACTTAGACCACCTTTATGGCGACATCTCCAAAAGGCGTCCACCTATAGAACTAAGGCCTACTCCCTTTTAAAATACTCATTAGCAACTTTAATTTGGTTCCCATATCGTACAAACACATATCTGGAAAAGGCGTTCACCTATAGAGCTAAGGATCACTCCTTTTTAAAATACTCATTAACACCTTTCGTTTGATACCCATATCGTGCGAACACATTCTAGAGTCACCCCTGGTCCACCTTTATGGCGATATCGCGAAAAGGCATCCACCTATAGACCTAAGGCCCTCTCCCTTCTAAAATGCTCACTAACACCTTTCATTTGATACCCGTATCGTAAAAACACATTACAGAGTCACACTTGGACCACCTTTATGGCGATATCTCCAAAAGGCGTCCACCTATAGAACTAAGGCCTACTCCCTTTTAAAATACTCATTAGCAACTTTAATTTGGTTCCCATATCGTACAAACACTTATCTGGAAAAGGCGTTCACCTATAGAGCTAAGGATCACTCCTTTTTAAAATACTCATTAACACCTTTCGTTTGATACCCATATCGTGCGAACACATTCTAGAGTCACCCCTGGTCCACCCTTATGGCGATATCTTGAAAAGGCATCCACCTACACAACTAGGGATGACTCCATTTTAAAATACTCATTGTCACCTTCCATTTGATACCCATATCGTACAAACGCATTCTAGAGTCTCCCCTGGTCCACCCTTATGGCGATATCTCGAAAAGGCGTCCACCTATGGGACTAAGGCCCACTCCCTTTTAAAATACTCATTAACACCTTTCATTCGGTTTCCATATCGTACAAACACATATCTGGAAAAGGCGTTCACCTATAGAGCTAAGGATCACTCCCTTTTAAAATACTCATTAACACCTTTCATTTAATACCCATATCGTGCAAACACATTCTAGAGTCACCCCTGGTCCACCTTTATGGCGATATCGCGAAAAGGCATCCACCTATAGACCTAAGGCCCTCTCCCTTCTAAAATGCTCACTAACACCTTTCATTTGATACCCGTATCGTAAAAACACATTACAGAGTCACACTTGGACCACATTTATGGCGATATCTCCAAAAGGCGTCCACCTATAGAACTAAGGCCTACTCCCTTTTAAAATACTCATTAGCAACTTTAATTTGGTCCCCATATCGTACAAACACATATCTGGAAAAGGTGTCCACCTATATAACTAAGGATGACTCCATTTTAAAATACTCATTGTCACCTTCCATTTGATACCCATATCGTACAAACGCATTCTAGAGTCACTCATGGTCCACCTTTATGGCGATATCCCGAAATGGCGTCCACCTATAGAACTATGGCCTACTCCATTTTAAAACACTCTTTCATACCCTCCATTTGATACCCATGTTATACAAACACATTCCAATGTTACCCTAGGTTCATTTTACTACATTGTGATTTCCCCTTATTTTCTCTCCAAAGCTCTCAGCTGAGTATATAATGTTCGGTTACACTCGAATTTAGCCTTCCTTACTTTTTTACACTCAGCGTGCTTTGCACACAGAGTATATTAACTTTGATTGGATAACGGTTGGTTGTACAGGTATAAAGGAATCGAGATGTATACTTCCATATATCAGAATCATCAGTATCGAAAAAAAATTTGATTGAGTCATGTCCGTCCGTCCGTCCGTCTGCCCGTTAACACGAAAATTTGGGTAAATATTGAGTTATTTTTCCCAAATTTGGTACACGAGCTTATCTGGACCAAGAATAGATTGGTATTGAAAATGAGCGAAATCGGATGATAACCACGCCCACTTTTTATATATATAACATTTTGGAAAACACAAAAAACCTGGTTATTTCGTGAATAATACATCTAGAATGTTGAAATTTGACGTGTGGACTGATATTGAGACTCTTGACAAAAATTTGAAACACATTTTTAAAATGGGCGTGGCACCGCCCACTTGTGATAAAATCAATTTTACAAATATTATTAATCATAAATCAAAAATCGTTAATCGTATGGTAACAAAATTCGGCAGAGAGGTTGCCTTTACTATAAGGAATGCTTTGGAGAAAAAAATGACGAAATCGGTTAAGGACCACGACCACTTTTATACAAAAGATTTTTAAAAGGGTCGTGGACGAATAAAATAAGATATATCTTTGCAAAAAAAAAATTTATATCAATGGTATTTTATTTCCCAAGTGTATTTATAACAATAAATAGGAAAAACGTCAAATTTTAAAAAATGGGCGTGGCACCGTCCCTTTTATGACTAAGAAATTTTCTGTTTCGGGAGCCATAACTCGAAGAAAAATTAAAGGATCGTAATAAAATTGGCTACGGAGATTTTTCCTATAGCAGGAACAATTTCTAGAAAAAAGGACGAGATCGGTTAAAGTTCACGCCCACTTCTATATAAAAGATTTTTAAAAGGGTCGTAGACGAAAATAATAAATTATATCTGGGCGAAAAAGAGCATTGTATCAATAGAATTTTACTTTTTAAACTCAATTATAACATTAAATAAGAAAACACTAAAATTTTTAAAAATGGGTGTGGCACCGCCCCTTTTATGACCAAGCAATATTCTATGTTCCGGGAGCCATAACTCGAAGAAAAATTAACAAACAGTAATGAAATTGTGTACACATATTTTCTTTATAGCAGAAAATATTTCTAGTAAAAATGGACGGGATCGGTTAAAGACCACGGCAACTTAGATATAAAACAAGTTTAAAAGGGTCGTAGAGTAGAATAATAAGCTATAACTTAGCAGAAAATGATATTTCACTTATCCAGTTATACTGTAAGAGGTAATGGGGAGACACTTTTTTTAACGGGCGGTGTTACGTGTTATATAGAATAGTAATTTATCTGAAATGAAATGTACAATTGAAGCTCACGCTGAGTATATAATGTTCGGTTACACCCGAACTTAGACACCTTTACCTGTTTCTTCTGTTAATGTGTTATAGAGCTCTTCCTATTGATTTATTTCTGTAGGTGGTGTAATAGAAAGGAGGCATACGTATTGAAGTTTTATTTATGTTCTTGTGTTATCTTGGTTTATTTTTTATATAATTTTTAACTATTATTATCACTGTGACAATCAATAGTATGTACACGCAAATGAAAGCATTCAGCAAATTGTTTGGGATATCAGATACATTTGTATTTTCTTGTTTGGCTGTTGGTTCAAATTTTACTTATCTATTTGCTAATACCTCGTTTTCTGAATATTCTTTTAGTACTTCGTGTCCTGCAATACCTATCATGATACCGTTCAGTATGGCTTTCCACCATGCCATTTTGAAAATATTTTATTAAGCTTCCTGTTAAAATAATTGCAAGACCAAAATTTTTTTTTAACTATCTATACAATTCTACCCTCACTAGGGTAGGCACCTTGTCGTTGGTGTGAGGGCTTAGCCGAACTCCATAGCGCCCGACTATGAGGCGGAGCTGTTTAGGACTGACATCTACGCCGTTTCGCCTCATAGGAGGGCGGCGGGATGTCGGTGACCAAGAACTGCCAACCCCTAATCCAGGGTGTTATGCGGACCGTGCCTAATTGACGATTTGCAGCCAGGGGATAATTTCGGCTGTATTCGAACGGAGCCTTCCCGATACCGGGCCATCTCGGGAAGTATTTATGGCCTTACCGCAGTAAGGGGCGCTGCTGTGGCGGACGGTTCTTTCCCCGTATATAATACTGGACCGCTGAGCCCGCCTTGTCGGGCAGGTGGTCGTACGACCAAGATGAACAACTCATTACCTGAACGTAATAAGGAGGATGTAAAGAGGAGGACTGAGTCACAATCCAGGGACGACAAATACGAATCAAGCGATGCGTCGGACTCGGGGAGCGAGAGTAGTGCTGATTCAATGAACTCCGTGTTGGAGAAGCACACAAATGAAAACGGAGTAGAAGAGTGGAGAAGGGTACGGAGCAGAGGAAGTAAAAGAGCTCTCTCGCAGTACAGTGCAGCACTAAGAATTGTACAACGCTTGGGAGCAGTGGTCGACCCAACAGAAGTGGAGATCGAGCGCTTGGAATGGGCCCATGAAGCGGTAGAAGTAGGTCGAAGGCAGTTCAAAAGGTTTGCTGCGAGAAACCCTCGGTTCTGCAACCGGTACGAGGAGGAAGAAGCGTCGAATGGCAGAATGAAGAGGCAACGTTCGGCAGAAGGCGACAAGCCTGCTTTCAAGAGGCAGAAAGGACCCAGTCCTAGAGCCGCGAGGCAGGGCAGTCGCATAGACAAGACAAGTAGGCCCAAAACTGTAAGACAGATGGGTTTCAATAGCGAGGTAGCAACTACCTCGAAAGCTGCCAGTCAGAGGGAAGTTCCAACTACGGAAGTAGGAGATAAGCCAAAGGGAGATAACGCTAAGACTCCGGCTTTCTCGGAGGCGCTAAAGGGAGTTAACGCGAAGACTCCGGTGTTCTCGGAGTTTCCAAAGGGAGATAACACTAAGACTCCTGCCTTTCCCGAGAAGATGAGTGATGTGGCAAAGCAGTCACTGACTGTGGCGCTGGTTGATCGTAGCAGTCCGTTCGGACAAATGACTACTGAAAGGTGGATATCTGTGGAAAGGGAGCTTATTAGCTTAATGCTTAAGATGATGCGGGAACAACCAAGTAAGCCCCTTCCAACCTTTGATTCGGGGGGATGGTATAATGGTGTGAAGATGATAGCGTGCGACAACATCGCGAGCTTGCGGTGGCTGGAGGAAGTCGTTCCAAACCTCCAAAGGCAAGGCACGAACGCGCGGTTTGAGGTGGTGGATAAAGCTCAAATCCCCACGGTATCAAAAGTTAAGGTATGGATACCATGCGTGATGAAGTCGGAGGATACACTGCGACTTCTGCAGAATCAGAATCCGAACATACCGCCACAGGATTTGAAGGTACTTACTGTATCTCGGCCTACCGAGGATGGTCAGTTCTACATCTTCCAAATAAACAAGCAGGCGGAGGATATTTTGTACACGCAGCTTGGCAAAATGTCCTTTGGGACTGGCAAAATTTACATGCGACTCCGGAAAAGAAGTCCCGAGGATAAAAATCCTAACACGCTGGAAGTGGGCGAAGTCGAAAAGGACCTCAGAAGCCTAAGGGAAAAAAGACAGGTGGATGTCCCCAACGTCACCACGAACGTGCTAGAAGAGGACCAAACGCTAAATGGTGCTGTGACTCGCACAGAGGAACACACGGCACAACATTTACGAGGGGCTGAAGGGGGCCTCGAATACTCTAAACCAAAAGGGCAAGAGGAGGACGACGACGTCAAGACGAAGGTGATGGAGGGGGACAAACAGCCCAATGGTGCTGCGAGTCCTACAGATAAACCTCCAACACAGTAAAGTGGCGTCGAGCGAACTCCTCCTAACCCTTGAGGAGGGTTCGTTTGACGTGGCGCTGATCCAGGAGCCGTGGCTCTCATCGGGAGGAAAGGTTTCTGGACTTAGCGCGCGCGGGTTTGGCGTTTACTACGCACAAACGGAAGGACGGGTGCGAGCTGTAGTAATGGTAAGGAAACAGCTGCATTCATATATGCTGCCTAATTACACCACCGAGGATCTCGTAGCGGTGGCCGTTGAGCAAAAGAATAAGCAGGCATTTATCCTGGCGTCCTGCTACATGGCCCATGCTGCGGAGGTTCCACCGATGGAGTGCAAAAGGCTAGTACAGGAGGAAGGGCGCAAAGGGCGGTTGGTCATAGGCGCAGATGCAAATGCGCACCACAATGCGTGGGGAGGAGCAGATACGAACGAGAGAGGCGAATCTCTATTTTGTTACATCCTGCAAACCAATTTGCAGATAGCCAACAGGGGAAATGTTCCTACATACATTGGTCCAACATCCAGCAATGTTCTGGATATTACATTGAGCTCCGAGCGTGATATATCAAGGTATGATTGGATGGTTCTCGATAGACCATCCTTCTCCGACCATGCGTATATAAGCTTCAGCATCCCACTAAAGAGGGTAGAGAAGGGAGGAACCTTTAGAAACCCTAGGGCAACGAATTGGACTAAATTCCAGAAACATGTAGAAACGAAACTGGGACAACCCAAAGAGGTTGCTAATGTAGAGGAACTGGAGGAGTCGAATGAATTCCTAACAAGGACGCTTATGACTGCGTATGACAAAGCTTGCCCTCTAAGAAGATTCAGAGGAAAAGCAAAGCCGCCATGGTGGAGCAATGAGTTGAGTCTTCTAAGAAGACAGGTAAAAGAAATGTTTAAACTCGCAAAGACCGCGGAAAGCGAAGCGTGTCGGGACGAGTACAGGGATCTACTGAGGATCTACAAGCGTGAAATTACCAGGGCGAAGAGAAACTCATGGAAAAGTTTCTGTACGGACATAGAGTGCTCCAGTGAAACAGCACGGTTGAAAAAAGTCCTAGCAAAGGGAAACATAGTCCAGGGACTAATAAAGAAAGAGAACGGGGAATGGTCACGTGATAGTGAGGAATCCCTTGAGGTGCTTCTCGATATACATTTCCCATCGGGAAGAACCAGCAGACATCACTCACACTTCGATCACGGAGCTAGTGGTGCCGGGCTTGGTGACCGATACCAAGATCGAGTGGGCAGTGAAGACGTTTTCTAAGTTTAAATCGCCGGGCCCAGATGGTATATTCCCGGCCATGCTACAAGTCTCAAGTAGGGCGGTCGTGGAATGGCTTAAAATAATATTCGATGGGTGCATAAGACTGAATCATGTACCGCACTCTTGGATACTGCTCGTGTAGCTTTTCTACCAAAGGCGGGGAAGATCGGTCACGTGTATCCCAAAGACTATAGACCCATTAGCTTAACATCATTTCTGCTCAAAACCTTTGAGAGGCTGATAGATGTGTACATAAAGTCCAACGTGGATGAAAAGCTGCTCTCCACAACACAGCATGCGTACACCAAAGGCAAGTCGGTAGACACCGCATTGCATAGGGTGGTAATAAGCATAGAGAAATCCCTGGAATATAAGGAGTATGCTCTAGGAGTCTTCTTGGACATTGCCGGGGCTTTCAATAATGTTGCAAAATGGGCGATTATGGATGGTCTTAATTACATTAAAGTACATCCTGCCTTAATCAGATGGATCGGCTGCATGTTAAATTGCAGGAAGATTACATCACAATGGGGATTGTACGAGGCCACGAAATCAGTGGACAGGGGCACGCCGCAGGGAGGGGTGCTATCACCTCTGCTGTGGACACTGGTCATCAACCAACTGCTCAGGCAATTCGATGAGGAACCGGTAAAGCTTACGGCTTACGCAGGTGACGTTGCAATTGTCATAAGTGGAAAATGCCTTCCAACGATTAGTCAATGTGGAGAAGACGGATATGGTCTTGTTTACAAAGAGGTACAAGGTCCCAAATTGGACCAGGCCTAAGTTAGGAGCGGTGACCTTACAGGAGAAACCTTGCACAAAATATCTAGGAATCATCCTAGACAGTAAGCTGTCATGGAAGCTCAACGTGGAGGAGAGGGTCAAGAAGGCCTCAACGGCACCCTATGCATGTAAAAAATGCTGGGGTGTACGTGGGGCCTATCGCCCTCTCTTTCTCATTGGGTTTTTACAGCGATTGTAAGCCCTATTCTATACTATGGAGTTCTTGTTTGGTGGAAAGCCACACAAAAAACAACATACCTCAAAAAATTAGAGGGGGTATGCAGACTATCGATGCTTTGCATTACGGGAGCCCTGAAAACAACCCCGACGGCTGCACTGTATGCCATTCTGCACATTCCACCTGTAGACCTGGTAGCAAAGAACAAAGCGTTAACGACCGCAACCAGGCTCGATGCTTCGGGGCAGCTTGAGCGCCGACCATATGGCCATAGTAGTATAGCGTCCTCAGTCACAAGACGAACAGACTACATGATTCCCTACCTGCACTTTGAGGGAGATCTTAAGGCCACAATAGAGGTGGACGGTTGGCGCAAGGGTGCGAAAATGGCGGAAGAGGCGATACATGTGTACACCGATGGTTCCAAAATAGTGGAAGGAGTAGGGTCTGCGGTATACTGCGCTGATCCGGAATTAAGCAGATCCTACAGGCTGCCGGATTACTGTAGCGTTTTCCAAGCGGAACTATTAGCCGTAACCAAAGCAGTAGAAACCCTGGAAGAGAATAGCTTAAGCTGCAACCGTGTTAACTTTTATATTGACAGTCAAGCAGCAATTAAGGCAATAATCTCGCATAGCACAGCATCTAAATGCGTGTTAGAGTGTAAGCAGTCTCTGGAGAGAATCGGGACAGGGAGAAGCATACATCTATATTGGGTCCCAGGGCATATGGGAATAGATGGGAATGAAAAAGCGGACGAATTAGCTAAAAAGGGCGCATCCCTTGAAGCTTGCTCCGTAGACGTCCCAATTAGATTGGGCGAGATTAAGCGAAGGCGAGAGGTGCACATGATTGACCAAGCAGAAAAGGCGTGGGTTCAAGCGCGGGGCTGTAAAGTGTCGAAGATTATGTGTAGGTCTTACAACCTTAGACTAACACAGTTGCTTCTATCATTAAAAAGAGAGGACTGTAGACTCATGACAGGTATTCTGACTGGACACTGCCTTCTGGCGTCACATGCCTTTAAATTAGGCTTGGTCAGTGATAGCAGGTGTAGGAAGTGCGGGTTGGAGGAGGAAACGATCGAGCACGTTCTGTGCTCGTGCCCTGCACTTGCCAGGCTAAGACTCCAGCTATTAGGAGTGATACAGCTGTCAGATCTAGAAGCAGCAAGTGGCTTAAGTCCTAGGAAGCTTCTAGTATTTGCCAAGAGGACGGGGTTATTTTATAACATAGGTCCTGGTTTTTGATAGCGTTTTTCAGTTTGGTCGTTAAAGCAAATTTCTGGTAACACTACGGACTCAATCAGTCTATGTGAGGTCCTCATGGACCGGCCAGTTCAACCTACCTACCTATATAATTCTATTTGGGAATACTCTTTCCATCATTAACATAATTTCCTGTTCTAAGGTAGTTGGCTTTTTTACATCTTTTAAAGCAGGTTCCCTATTCATACCTATATTTTGCCAATGAATGCTCTTAGCTTTTCTAGTTCTTTTTCAAAATATCTTTCTTCGATTTTTAAATCCGAATCGTCCCAAAAAATTTGCTTTTACTATAGAATCTTGGCATTTCAACTTACTTAAAAAATGTTCCTTTTATATCTGTATGTATATTTTATTTTGAAATCTTTTTTTTTTTGTTTTTTGTTTTAATTCTTACGTCTAAGTATTTTAATTTGTTCTTATAATTTAACTTACTTCGTATGAAGCTACAAAATTCAGCAAACGGTAAGCCTCAAACCCTTCTTTTGTTATTTCTTGCATAACCAGGAATATAAATACCCTTAATTGTTTTTATTACTTAAAAAAAAAAACTACTAGGTTTAACCTAAGCAGAAATTTAAAACTTATGATATACTTATGTATATCTTTTTGATATATGATATACTTATGAATGTTTTTCTGCTTCCATTACCACCGTCGTCATGGTCCAACTTTTCTGCTTCGATTACCACCTTTTCTTACCCCGATATGGCCAAATGTTCACCACCGTGCTAATAATTCAATAACTGCAATATGCATGAACCTTTCAATTTATCCTATTTAAATGGTCACAGCTAGGATTTCAGCAATTTTATCGTTTTTGAATGATCACTGCCAGGTTTTCAGCTGTCTATTACATGTAAAAATAGCAGTCTGCTTATAATAATCGAGGCAGGATCGGCGATTCCAAA
This sequence comes from Eurosta solidaginis, assembly GCF_040869045.1. Lineage (NCBI taxonomy): Eukaryota > Metazoa > Arthropoda > Insecta > Diptera > Tephritidae > Eurosta > Eurosta solidaginis. Next base: position 237,527,817 of record NC_090321.1, read on the forward strand.
TAAAAGAAAACTAACTTGTGTGTCCGTTGATATCGAACCAATTATTGATTTTATTGGAGAAATTTTATTCCTATTTATACAAAATTATTCTAAATAATTCTTATATACTAAATTACATATTCAAAAAAATACTTACATACTAAGTGTACAAAATATAATCATGCTGTTATGGAAACCCATCTTTATGGATCAGCAAGGAAGGCAGTCGGCATGATCTGGTGGTGCACAGTGGCTAGTCATGTCGGCTGGGCTGGGTTCTTGTCAACCTTGCTGTTCTGCGCCATAAACAGAAAAAAGCTCATATCAACCTTAAAAAAACTGACAAAAAGCGCAGAGCTAATTCAAAACGCTCAAATTCAAACTAAAACAACATCCGGTAGAACCGGATGCCACGGACAGACCGTTACAACATTCAAATTCAAAATTAAAAAAAAAATTCAAAAAAAAAAAAAAAAACTATACGCAAAAAAAGGACCAAAAATTAACAGAACCGCTCGATCAGCGGGGACTGCGCAGATATAACCGAAAAAATAACTTGACATTTTTTACAGATTTAGGCATTAATTCCGAGATAACTTTCTTCATCCTTCCCGGTCTTAAAACATTCGATGGGATTATTGGCGACGATACCCTTAAGGATATCGTAGCAGTAGTAGACAGGAAGAATAATGTTTTAAAAATTGAGGAATACAAAATACCCCTTAAGGCACGAATATTCAGTGATGTAAATTATACAATGTATAGGGACCTTCTTTTAGAAGCGAGAAGAAGGATAAGCGAAATAATTAAAAAATCTGGCGAATTATTTCAACCGATTAATGGAAACGAATTGGTAGGCACTAGGCTATCCCTGCGAGATTCCGCACATGGACATCTTTGAGATTGAAAAACAAAAATACCTTAGCGCAATAGATAAATTTTCAAAATTCGCTAAGCCATTTGCGATAAAGAACAAGTCTTCAATACACATTCGAAAAAAGCTTACTTATCTCCTGCACTACTTCTCAGTACAAAAAATATTGTTAATGGACAACAAAAGAGGTTTGCTAACTCCTTTTGTCTTAAAATATGTCCCCCACACAACGAAGTGAAAGCATCGGTCAGGTTAAGCACTCAACCTTGATTGAAATATACCGCTGCATTTCTCTTGAATTTAATAAATTAACTGCGAAGGAACGCGTCTCGATAGCAGTGGACCGGTACAACAATACCGTTCTCTCTGTTATTAAGTGAAAGCCAGCAGGCGTATTCCTTAACAGGACTTCTAGAGTGAATTACGAGGGATTGGTGGACTTCAGAGAGAAAACGTACGAAGACGTTAAAGCATTATTGCAAGGGAAGCAGGAGGTCAGGAACGCTAGGTTGAACAATAAACGTTCTATCCGATGCACCTTCAGTGCAGAAGACAAATTATTTATTGCAAATAAGCAGACAAAGGCTAAACAAAAGCCACTATACAAAGAAGAAACTGTTGCTGAAAACAGAAACGTAACTATTGTTACCGAAAGTGGAAAAAAAATTCCACAAGACCGACGTAAAAAACGTCTGAGATAACATTGGTCACAAGGCAAATCCCATGCTTAGATCCTTTAGTCCCAGGGCTCTGGGTGCAAATTATTTTGTAGCCGATCTAGTCAGAGGTTGGTTCAATTCCAAATAACTCGCTGGTTCGAATGATGATGATCGGTGTGGTTCAACTCCACCATAAGGTCTTTGCTTTAATTGACGTGAAGCTACTCGTGCCTCGAGTACGCCATTTGCAATCATCAACGCTTATGGTTAAAAGGGATCACTACGACCCTTTCGTCAGCTGAGAAATCGCCTCTATTCCGATGGAAAACATAATTTTTTTTAATACAATGGCCGCACTCGCTGGTTCGAATGATGATGATCGGTGTGGCTCAACTCTAAGGTCTTTGCTTTAATTGACGTGAAGCTACTCGTGCCTCGAGTAGGCCATTTGCAATCATCAACGCTTATGGTTAAAAGGGATCACTACGACCCTTTCGTCAGCTGAGAAATCGCCTCTATTCCGATGGAAAACATAATTTTTTTTAATACAATGGCCGCACTGTTCAAAATAAAAACGAAAAAAAAAAAATTGTTTAATAATAATAGAAAACAACCCTACAGTCATTGGGTTGGTTAATAAACCCGCATAAAGCAGCAATACGTAAAATGCATAAAAGCGTTCATTAAAATAAAATAATAAATATAAAAAAAGGTGGAATGGCATCCTCACTAAAGAAAAAAGAAAAAAGGAAAAAAAAAGAAAAAATAAAGAAAAAAGAAAAAGAGAAACAACTAACCTAGCACTAGGTAACTACCATATTAACAACTAACACCAAACAAAGAGCGAAGTCATTTCATTACACTGCTTCACGGCTCCCAAAAAAACAAAAAAAAAAACTCTTAAAAATCCTTTAAAATTAAAATCAAAATCTAATTTTTGAATTACGAATACTTACTTTCCTAAAATCCTAGATTAGAAATTTAATATTAGAATTAAAATATACATATGGCGTAAAGGTTAGGGGAAATTAACTCAATGAAATTAGATTAATGTCTTTATTTTATTAATAGCATCTGCCTCTGCGCAACTGTACACTCGTACGATATATTCGAGATAGACTCACCACTAGCTACCATGCGAGATGCATACGCATGGATCATTGATGGGCACTTCAAACTTATTCATATAATTCACCTGCAGCGATATGACTTGGCAACAACCAGACTAGAGAAAACACTAGAAACGCTTAATAAAACAACATCATCGACAGAGGTACTATAATTCCAATTAAACAGAATCCGCACACACCTGAACGAACTAAGAGGACATAAATTCGAAAGAGCAAGACGATCAATTAACTGGATTGGGTCTGCCTGGAAGTGGATCGCTGGCTCACCTGATGCCACCGACTGGAACGAAGTCCTTCGCAACGAAAATGTACTCAAGGAAAATACTGAACAGCAAGACAAGGTAAACAATGCCATTTTCGAAAAGACGAATGAATTATTGCAGAAGCTAAATTTAATCGTGACCATCACGAACAAAGTCTTTGATCGAAGTCACCTGGAAAAATTAGAGCAAGAAATCCCGCACAGAATAAGCACACAAATAAGGAGGTTGTTAAGGAGCTAATCCGCGCCTGCCAGATGGCTAAAGCTGGTATTATTAACAGCAACCTTTTGAGCAAAGAAGAAGCCAACCAACTTGATAGTGAAATCGACGTCCTCCCATACATTAACGCTATCGAAGCCATTAAATATGGCAAGCCATCGATCTACACCAAAAGCACGCTCCTTCTGTATGTGCTGTCCTTGCCTAAGGTCACTGATGCCAGATTTAATCACTTAATCACAAGGGCAAACATCCAAGGAGGTCACCTTATAGATTTGCGATACAGGTCAATCCTGACCAACAAATTCGAGACTTATGGGATGAGAGAAAATTGCTTGCAATTATCTTCTGCTATCGTCTGCGACCGGAAATCTCTTGACTTATTACCGGAAACTGGTTGTCTGGCACGCCTTCTCAAAGGCGGACACACAAGTTGTACCTATTCTACATACAACGAATCCACGGTAGAAGTTATCAAAGAGGACTCGATATTTCTTGATAACTTTATGGGCACAGTAGGATCAGGTAAAAGTTTAATTTATCTAAACGGTTCTTATATTTTTCAGATGGACAACGAGGCCATTGTCATTAACAACGAAACATATTCAATCACTAGTAGTTCTGGAGCACAGGTTCTTCCACCAGTTTTGACCAGCATTACAAACCACAGCATGGCACTAAACCTCAACCTGGTACACGGAATAACAATGGAAAACATCAAACTTCTGAAATACCTAAGGGACAAGACCAATTGGTTCGCACTTTCTGAAGGATCAGGGTTATTGCTACTTATGCTATTCATTTGGTGAATTTGGAGGAAGGTCACAGCAAGGATGATCTTACCTGAAATAAATATTGCAAATCGGCTAAGTCGAAGAGGCGAAAATCCTTCTTCGCCAACTAATCCGCGGGACGCAGATTTTAAAGGGGGAGGAGTTAACACGCTGGCGGCTCCCAACATGTTGGACTCCCACAAGCTGAAGTTTACACGTGCAGCTGTGTCAGCATAATCATTCTTCCGACAATCCCATAGCCACCTGCCGCCGTGTCAGCATAATCATTCTTCCCACAGTCCCATGGGCCACCTGCAGCTGTGTCAGCATAATTATTCTTCCCACGTTTGATGGGCCACCTGCAACTGCGCTAGCATAATTATTGTAAGCAGCATAATTGCAACCCAACACCCGCTTCAAAGCCAAGTGCATTTCATCATATCGCGCAATGACAATATTGCGCAACGTTAGCCAACCTATGGGAACCATGTCAGTAGCTATGCACATTGCAGCGGAGTCAGCATATTTCTATTTCACAATGTTGTGAGACTCTTGCATTGCACATGCCAGCCAAGTAAGACACCTGCGGGAAGTCAAGGCCACACTCACACCCAGGCGTCGCATATGTCTAGCTACAGAATGTAGCTGCACGAAATGTTATAAAAGGAAGCAGCAGTCCACGCAGAGGGCAGTTGCGCCGGGGCTTTCGTACTAACCGCTATCATACTTAATTGTGGAATACTGAATAAAGTGTTAAATCTTAAATCTAATAAACGTTCTTTCCTTATTTAATATCCAGGGCAATTTGGCCCTTTAATTTTTTAATGTTAGGATCGCAGATCCTTTAAGTTACATATATATTCAGTTCGCTGGGAAATGCAAACTAAGCATAAACAAAATAATATGGGTACAAACAAATGTACTTATGTAGTAAGAAATTAGTCAGCTTCAATCTGAAATAAAAGAATCTTCAAGTTAAGAGGCAATGTAATGACTGGAATGGCATAGCACGAGTCAAAATATATGTATGTAGAAATTAATGAATATGTATGTAGGAACGAATTAATTTCAAGACATACACATATGTTGCCTTTGCTATAATGCCTGGAAAAAAATTTACGAAATCGGTGAAGGACCACGCCCGTCACTTACCCCTAGAGTGACGACGTCTCCCCCACTGCACTTCAGAATTCTGCACTTAAACTGTAATGGATTAACTTGGAAGATCACGGAGAAAGTCGATTTCATGAATCGACATAACATCCGCATCGCTGCGATTCAAGAAACTAAACTCACGGTAAGATCTGCTCTGCAGACCAGTTCTGGGTATAATGTCCACAGAGAAGATCGCGTGAGTGGAAATGGAGGCGATCTCACGTTTATCATACACCACTCAGTGCAATATAATATATTTGATCCCGACATTGGCCGCAGGAACAGTGTCTTAGAACGTCACAGCTTATCTGTCCGGTCAGGTGATGTTAAACTAGAAATCATCAACATCTACATCCCTCCCGCCACCTGTTGCCGCAGTGGACACCGCCCTAATATCAGAGCACTACTCACAGGCGGTAATCGCATTATCTTAGGCAATTTCAATGCCCATCACGATCTATGGCATTCAAACCTGCAGGCAGACAACAGAGGTGAGATGTTGGTGGATCAAACAGGAGAAACGTCGTTCTGCACAATAAACGGAGACGCCCCCACTCGTATGGTAGGAATCTGTCACAGTTCATCAGATATATCAATCGTGAGAGCAGGACTCGTAAACTGCGTCAACTGGCAGCCGTTGGTAAAATTGGCATCTAACCACCTGCCTATATTTATTTCACTTGAGCGAATCCTCGACTTCATCGTCACCAAAAACCGCACATTCATAAACTTTTAAAAAGGGAAGTGGGATGAGTACAAATTCTTTACCGACAGTCGCTTTGTTGTCCTCCCTACCCCGACTGATACTCGTCAAGAGGAACGTGCTTTCCGAAAGGTCATTGAAGGCCGCAAATTCAGCGAGGGAACGTGACCTTATAAGAAAGCTCGATCCCGGCGACCCCCAAATAAGGGATATAAAACAACGCATCAGATTGCTTGTGGATGAACACAAGCGGCCGAAATGGGAGGAGCATTTAAGGGATTGTAACTTCTCTGCCGGTGTGAGTAAGCTTTATCCCACCGTAAAGTCGCTATGGAATCCGCTTAAGCACAATGACAAAATTTCCATCATTTTTGACGATGAAGTGCTGTCGGATGCGAAAAAGTACGCCAGCGCTTTTTGCAGAAAATATATAATGCATTCTACGGTTGACAAAGTTAGACGGCGGGCCAGTAGACGCGCACTTAAACACAAATTCAGCGCGTCCCCAATTACCATCACCGCCAAAGAGGTTGAGGATGCCATCGGTCATGATAAACCATCTAAAGCAGTGGGCCCGGACGGCATAGGCATGCTGATGCTTAAAAGCCTAGGTAAAGAAGGTTTCAAATATACGTGCCTTTAACCTGTCCCTTGTTTTTTTTTTGTTGTTGTTTATTTTTAAAGTTTCATACATGAGTTTTCACTGAGAGCTTTTCATGGCAGAAATCCATTCGGAGTGCTTGCCAAACACTGCCGAGGGGCGACCCCGTTTAGAAATATTTTCTTCTAATTGAAAAAACTTGTTTCTAAAACTTTGACGTTGCTTTGCCCGCGCAGTGAACCCAGGTTCTTAGGTGTGGTAGGCGGAGCACGCTACGATCACACCACGTCCTAATAAATTGCGAACTGTTCGCAATCGCGGAAATAGCCGCACAGTGATAACTAGAAGGAATGATATGATGGATATTTTAAAAAGGTAGGCTCCAATACTCTCCTGTAATACGTTTTTTAATGATTTTTAAATAGTTCCCTTTATATTCATACTAGCTTTACGCGGCGTACGTTGTAACGTCCGAGATCGAATGAATGTTGCGTTATTTTTTCTGTTTTGTTTGCTGATAATTTAGTTTATTATTCTGTAAATTGAATTGAATTTTGTACGCATATTGGGTGAAATTTTCTTTTAAAACATTTTATTCACAATATTTTTGGTTTTTTCGTTCGGTCCAAAGGTAGACACATTTTTTGACGTTCCAACTCTAGAGCAAACAACATATAGCTGGCCATGGGAAAATCACGGACCCTCTAAATTTAATCCTGCAATAGTAAGCGATTGTCCTTGTGCGTTGTTGATTGTAATTGAAAAATCAAGGCGTACAGGAAACTGAAAGCGCTTAAAATTGAATGGAAAAAATCTGTAAGAATTATTGGGATCCGTGGTATGAGCACATCTTCACCTTTGCTTTTACCGTTGATGAGTGTTGCTGCAATTACATTCGGCATTAATTTCTAAATGCAAAGTCTGGTTCCATTGCACAATTTTGGTGGGTTTAAATTCCGAAGAAGCATGATTGGTGAGCCGATTTTCAAAGTTATTATATGCGCAGGCATTCCAGGTGGTTCTAAAGTGTTTAGAAATTCAATTGGATAATTCACAATTTGATCTTCATTTGTAACTATGTCGATCGATTTATATTTCGTCAATTCACCAGGAATTTGGTTTTGAATGCGATCATTGATTTTGTTAACATTATCATTTTTGGGAGCTAAGGTTGCTCGTTCGCATAGCCAAAAAAAAAAAATTTTATTAAAAAATTCTTAATTCTGAAATATGAAAAACCTTCGTCTTGATTGAAGGAACTTACAGCCAAAATTTGGTGATGATTGGTGTGTGGAAAATACTTTTCCATAGCGAGCACACAGACAGAATTTGATTTATATATATATAGATTACCCATTTGTTAATATAAAACCGGAGCGTTAACATTAAATTGTGCAAAAGACACATAATTACAGTGACATGGAGGTTGAATTGGGATGCGCCCCTCTTAGATAAAGCATCCGGTTTTTTATTCCCATCTTATCACCGGCAAACAAGAGAGACCTAGAAGTTGTGATCAATTCTTAAATTAAATTCATTATATTAAACTTTGTATGCTGTCTCTCAGCACGAAGACCAAGCGACCAGTGTCTCGTGATTAGGGTAGTGATCCTAAACATTTCTTTTTTTGACTTATGTATTAGGTCGTATTGCTGGCAAATGATGACAATGATACCATTGGCCTGACTACCCGCGCCGTTAGTTCTGCTTAATCCAAAGTGGAAAAGAAGCGGTAAAGATGGGTTTGATGGTGGATGAGGGCAAAACGAAGTACCTGCTGTCATCGAGCAAAGAGCCAGCTCATATGCGCCTTGGAAACCACGCTACTGTTGGCAGCCATAATTTCGAAATAGCAAAAGACTTCGTTTATTTGGGAAACAGCATTAACACTAACAACAACATCAGCTCTGGAATCCTGCGAAGAATCACTGTATCACAATAAATGCTACTTTGGACTAGGTAGGTAATTGAAAAGTAAATTCCTCTCTCGGCCAACGAAAATCATGATATACAAGTCACTTATCTCACTCGTCCTACTATATGGTGCAGAAGCATGGACCATGAAAACATCAGATGAAGCGGCTCTGGGAGTGTTCGACAGAAAACTTCTTCGATGGCGAGTACCAACCGAAGCAGATTTAATGATTAGCTGTACGAGCTTTACGCAGACATCAACATAGTACAGCGTATTAAAACGCAGCGATACGATGGCTTCGCAATGTTGTGCGAAAGAAAGATGATGGTCCGGCTAAGAAAGTGTATTCATCGGAACCCGCTTATGGAAGCAGAGGAAGAGGGCGGCCTCCACTCCGCTAGAAGGACCAGTTGGAAAACGATTTAAACTCTCTTGGTATGACCAACTGGCGCCAGTTGGCTTAGCGGAGAAGCGACTGGCGCGCTCTGTTGGACGACCATAACCATTTAAACGGTTAAGCGCCAATTAAGTAAGTACGTTCACATGATTCGGAATGCCTAGTCACTTTACCAGAAAATGGTTAATCAGAGTGCACAAAATATTTTGTGTGATAAGTATTTTCAGGTTGACGTATCCGGTTTTTCCGTTTATGAATAAATGAAGAAACTGGGATTAAAGTATTCCTCCCTTTGGCACGATTTTATCTGGGCTTTAGCTCCTATCCAATTTGCTGTGATAATATTGTAGCTTACCAGTGTGTTTGTAGATTTAACCATGGCTACTCGGGCTAACAATGCGTTAAAGTTACTTTTGATGGCAATTAGCATGCTTTATCACACCAACAGTTCTCACGAATTTATTGTGAATTTTGCGTTTCGAGAATCATTCATTTGATCTCCTTTTTGCTTTAATTTTGACAGTCGCTTTCGTTGAATTGCGCTCCATATGTAGATATCAATAAGTGACCATAACTAGAATTCCAAAAAAGCCAACTTTTCTAAAAAGGCGTATATCCGAAATAGAGATATACGCCGCCGACAAACGCCGCCGCCGCGGCCGATTGTGGTCGGTTTTCGCACGCCGCCGCCGAATGTCAAAAATATGGCGTCCGGCGCGATACTATATTTTCTACCCGTTTAAGACTGTTTAGGCCATTTATTCTTCATGTCGAAAATTGGTCGGATATGGTCGAAAGTGGTATCAACGGATACTAATTGCGAAATTTAACTCTTTCGAACTGTTCAAAAGTTATTTAAAAAAAAACAGGCGTTTTCGATGTCAGCTGAACAAGGACTTTGCATCACCCAATTCACCAAGTTATTAAAACAAAACACTAAAAGAAAAGTTATATAATAAATTTTTATGCCCACTTTGCATATTTTTTAAAAAAAATTAATAACGAACAATGAACTCAAATAAAATGACCCAAGGCGAACATGTTTTCAAATTGTCCTCAAGTTGTTAAAAAATGCAAAATGCCCAAAAAAGGCGCCGTTAACATTTTTCAACTTAAAATCGGTCGACTTGCATTCTAAAATATCTTTTTGATTTAACTAAAGCTATTGAAATCAGTGTTGTGAACACAAACGTTTGCAAACTTTAATCTACATTTTAAAATTTTCTCCATATATATTTAGAAATTTCCTTCCAAAATTCAACCGACGCATGGTGGGGTATGTGATCAATCTAGCTGGCCAATAGTAAATTTTTCCAAATATTCCAATTTTTTTTAAATATACTACCTGGCGTTCCTATATGTCCACTGAATAGTGTACATACCCAAAACCCATCTGCAACGTCAATGGAGCTAACCGCGCACATCTAAATTTGTATAAAAAATTTGTGCAGTTCGATGTATTTTTAGATTAAATAGCAACATACCTTTCTAATATTCTTTCTAAATACTTGCTCATTAGTTTAGCCTTAATCAAATCTAGTTAAATATTCTTTTAGTACAGCTAAATGTGTTTTTAAAAACCTTGCAAACAAAAAGATATATCTTTTTTTTATCATTATTATTGTTACGATAAATTTTTTCTTAATTGAAAAAATTTTTAAATTAGAATAGAAGAAAGAAAAAATTTTGAAAACTGCCAAAGCTCGAACCAGAATAGAAGTAGGATTAATGAAGACAAACAAAAGACCGCTGTGATGGCTGAATGGTTATAGCAGCGGCGCCTAAACGTTGCCGATGAAGGAATTTAGCAGTTCCCGAAATGGATCTATACAACGAGCTTTGACAGTTGTCTAAATTTTTTCTTTCTTATATTCTAATTAAAAATATTTTCAATTAAGAAAAAATTATCATAACAATAATAATGATAAAAAATTATTGTTAGGCCTTGAGCTCGATTCGAACCCGCGATCTTACAAATCAGTAGGCCGATATAAAAACAAAAATTGTTAATACATCCCAGAGCACGGGGAAAAAAGTGTCAATAAAATATGACACTATGGCAGCATTGCCATCAAACAAGTCCAATTTTCACATCCATTCTGCAACAGATGTCGCAGTGTTGTTAATATCAATTGGCACGAACCAGAATAGAAGTAGGATTAATGAAGACAAACAAAAAACCGCTGTGATGGCTGGATGGTTATAGCAGCGGCGCCTAAACGTTGCCGATGAAGGAATTTAGCAGTTCCCGAAATGGATCTATACAACGAGCTTTGGCAGTTGTCTAAATTTTTTCTTTCTTCTATTCTAATTTAAAAATTTTTTCAATTAAGAAAAAATGTATCATAACAATAATAATGATACAAAATTATTGTCAGGCCTTGAGCTTGATTCGAACCCGCGAACTTACAAATCAGTAGGCCGATATAAAAACAAAAAGATATATCTTTTCATGGCATGTCATGTCAGTAATTTTTTGGCAGTACATAAGCTTGTGTTTGTTTCAAAGTTTAATAACAAAAACGGCTGCGCATACCCGCGCTTTTTTGAGTGGTGATCAATTTTTTAAGACTGATACCCTTATTGGCAAAAGGTGACAACTTTGTGAAGACATCCTCAGTGGCAACACCTAGGTGAAAAATCTTAAAATGTAATACTATATCGATGTACAAAATCTGATTCAAATCGGTTAAGCCGTTTCCGAGATTGTAGTGGATATACAAAGAAATATAAAAAAGAAGGTGAGGTGGCAACCCTTATTAAAAATGTCAATAGAAATGCGGAGTACAATACCTTCCGTTTGATACCCATATTGACATATCTCATGTAATGCCAAAAAAATGACCCCGGGTCCATCCGAAACCGGGGTTCCGATCCATAGTAATTCTGCGCGGAACACCTTGAATTTACTGTCAAATATTTACTTTCATAACAGTGAAGTGAGACAACCCGTTTTTGAACAGAAATAACTGCTGTTTTAATTTTGGCCAGCTAGATTGATCAAATACCCCACCGTGCGACGCCTGCCAACCACTCAGATAATTAGCGGTTCATCTTTTTAGACAAGCGGGAAGGTGTGAGCCTTCTATGTCTTGGAGAATCGTGCCGTGGTTGACTGTGTCGACAGGTCAAGTGCCACAAGCACCGTCCTATCATGGGGTTTTTGCTGATTTAATCCGTAATTAATCTGAGTGTTAATGGCATTAAGGAGGGTGGTGCTGCTGGGAAATTTACGGAAGCCATGTTGGTGCATAGCGAGGCGAAGATTTGCCGTGAAATGAGGGAGCACAACGGTTTCCATTGTCTTAGCTACTGGCGAAAGGAGTGATATCGGTCGATAAGACTCGCCTTCGTTAGCTGGTTTGCCAGGCTTTAAGAGCGAGATTATCCTTGCCAGGGGCGGAAACTGTTATTCCTTTTATAATATAATTCCTTGCAAAACTATTAATTTTGGGCTTTAAATATATTTGGATCAAGATAAAAATTATTTTCGGATATTTATTTTTTGAGTCCGATAGAACTAGTTAAACTCGGACTTTTAAAAATAAAAGTCCGGAAATAAAAGTTAAATCCGGACTTTTATTTTTTAAGGCCAAAATAAAAGTCCCGCTTGATAAAAAAAAAACGGCTTATCCGAAATAAAAGAAAATTTTAATTCGGATAAGCAGTTTCTTTTTTATCAAGCGGGACTTTTATTTTGGCCTTAAAAAATAAAAGTCCGGATTTAACTTTTATTATTTTATTAATAAAAGAAAATTTTAATTCGGATAAGCAGTTTTTTTATCAAGCGGGACTTTTATTTTGGCCTTAAAAAATAAAAGTCCGGATTTAACTTTTATTTCCGGACTTTTATTTTTAAAAGTCCTAGTTTAACTAGTTCTATCGGACTCCAAAAATAAAAATACAGATTTTACTTTTATATGTGGACTTTTATGGAAAAAGTTCGAAAAATGAAAAGGATGCATGTTTCGACATGATATTGCTATAGGGATACCTGAGAACTCAAACATTTTCACCTAGGACAATTTTTTGACTAGGACTTTTTCGACTCCGAAAAACAAAATTATTATTATTTTCCGTCCCTGATCCTTGCCGTTTTCCATTTTTCCGGAATGACGAAGTATTCTAGTGACAGGTTGAAAACATGTTCCCTCATCGCCAAGGTGTTAAAGCTTTGGCATGGCTATTCCGTCCGGGCCTATCGACTTGGAGGGCCTGGCTTTACGGGTGACTGCTTCAACCTCTGTGGGGGTGATGTTAGTGGATAGGACGTCGTGTTTATGTTTATGGGCTCGTCTGTTAGCACGACGTCTGGCTTTGTCTACAGAATAATGCATTATAAATTGTCGACAAAAGCCGCTCGCGCATTTCTTCGAATCAGATAGAGTTTTATCACCGAATAGAAACTTTATCATTGTGTTTATTTGGATTAGACAAGGATTTGATGGTTGGCCACAATTTACCAACACCCGCAGAGAGGTTGCAGTTCTTTAGATGCTCCGCTCATTTGGCACATTTATGTTCATTTACATGGCGCATGATATCCAATTTAAGACTCCTAATAAGGCAGTCCCTAGGGTTGAGGTGTCTCGCAAGGTCGGGTTCTCTTGCTAAATTTGCGGCTTCGGCCGGGAAATGCGGTATTATTTCAGGTATTCTACCGGCCGGGATGAAGCGTGTAGAAGCTGAAGCGATGACCTTGCGGAACGCACGCTCACCCTGCCGGACGGAACGGGAAGAGCAGCAAAAGATGGCTTGTAAAGGTTGTGTAATCTTCCCAATTGGTATAGTATTCCCATACCGGTGGTCGGAATCGCAACTATTCGCACATGATGATTTGTTGCTCTTAAAAACAGCCGAAAAAATTGTAGAGGCCCTGTGCGACGAGTATCATGAGTATATAGACCATTTATAGCAACCGCAAGTCGCCTTTGTGCGTGACCGGCAAGGAGCCACAAATGATTTAAAGAAATTTTGTTCGCGGCTATTATTAGGAGTTAACCCTAGGTGAAACTACGCTACGACAAAAGTGTGATTAGTTTATGTATATCTATTTTTTTCAGCAGACGCAGCAGTACCAATTCCAAAGAACGGATTAGGTTCGAAGCCTATCTGGAGTAAGGGAACGGGGGACAATCCCTCCGCAAGGAGCTACTCCTGACCATTTTTGAACGGTGTGCGAGATCTTGAGGCGAAACCCCCGGATCTTTCCGAAATGGCCAACACGTTGATTTCCTTAAATACATACAAACAAAACCTTTCTTAGATATTATTTTTTTAAATAGAAAAAAGCAAGCTCTTTAAAGTAAGAACACCGGCGTATGCCGGCGCGCCGCCCACGCCGCCACCGCCGGTATAAAATTGAGCCTACGCCGCCGCCGCCGATAAAGTGATCGGCGTAAACCTCTAATCCGAAATCTAGTTCAAAAATCATCAAGCTTAATCAACTCAATTTGTTTGAAATAAGTGCCACTCTAATATAATAGACACGTGCACATATGTTTTTATCCATATGTGTCGTATTAAAAACCTACTCCACTTTAACACGATGTACAAATATTTGCTTGTATTCATTGCATAAAGCAGAAGTAATATTTTTCTGCTGGTATAAACGATTGCTTTGTCATTACGCGATAAACACTGTGTTGGCTTTTGCCATATGTATGTATTTGTAAAGTTGAATTGCGTTATTAAGTTGACAAGTGAACAAACAAAGGGAATGCTCAGTTAGTCTTATCTGTTATCAAACTGGTAATATTCCGTCGTACACTGTTACAAAACCAGAGTTCGGAGCAGTGCACTAAATTTTGAGCAAAAACACTTACAACTCAAGTGGGCTGACATAATCAAGATCTTGTCTTAAGTATTGATGAGACTTTAATTTGTTATGGATTTAAAAGTCTGTTCATCTTTCACAGATTCGTAAAACTAGCCAATACCTGCACAAAGAAAATAAAATATAAAACTATTGCGATATACCAATATATGATCTTGAAAACAGTACCCAAACTGTCCAGAAAACAATCTTTGAATAGTCCCGAAGCATTGCATGCCATTCTACATATTTCGCCTGCAGACCTAATGGCCAAAAACATCGCGATAGCAACGGCAACAATTTTTAAGGCCTCGGGGCAGCTTGAGTACAAGCCTTATGGCCACAGCAGTATAGCGCCATCTAATATCGGGCAAACGGAATATATGGTCCCGTGCCTGAGCTTCGAGAGAGGTATTGGGGCCACAATTGTGCCGGAGGGTTGGCGCTGGGTGCCCTTTTTTTATTGGACGTTGGGGTAGCGCACTACCTTCAAGTGGCCCAATGAAACTAGGCTAATCCTGTTCATGTGTCCGCACCCCGTGGGACCGCCGTTAGGCATGGTGCCGGATTGCAGAAATGGCAGAATATGCTATACACGTGTATACAGATGGTTTCAAATTAATGGAAGGGATTGGGTCTGCTGTTTACTGTGTCGTCCCAGAAATAAGTAGATCCTACAGGCTGCCAGATTACTGCAGCGTTTTTCAAGCTGAAATTATAGCAGTGAAAATTCTGGAAGCGTGCTTAAGCTGCAGTTGCATCTATTTATATATATATTGATAGTCTAGCGGCGATTAAGGCAATAATCTCACACAGTACTTCATCAAGAAGTGTTCTGTAATGCGAAGAAGCATTAGAAAAACTTCGCTCAGGCCGGACCATAAATCTTTACTGGGTTCCCGGTCATAAAGGCTGAAAAGGCCGATGAGTTGGTAAAGGAGGATGCAACACTCGCTAAGTCGACGTCCCAATCCGTTTGGGAGAAATCAAAAGGTGACAGGAGTTGCATATGATCCATTAAGCAGGAAAGGCGTGGACAAAAGCGCGGGGCTGCAAAATTTCGTAGATCATGTGTAAAGCCTACGATATTTGACTCACAAAGTGGCTCATATATCTGAAAGAGAAGACTTATGGCTCACAATGGGCATACTGACTGGACACTGCCTTCTGGCGTCACACGATTATAAGCTAAGCCTCGTCAGTAACAGCGGGTGCAGGAAGTGTGAGCTGCAGAGGGAAATATTGAGCACGTTCTGTGTTCATGTTCTGCGCCAGTTCAAGACTCCAGCTATTAGGGGCCAGAAAAAAGAATAGATTTTGCCATGTCCATCCAACCGTCGGTCCATCTGTCGGTACACACGATAACTTGAGTAAATATTGAGAATAAAATATTGCAATTTGGTATATGGGTTCCTTGGCTCTTATCTCCCATCAATATTAAACATGAGGGAAATCGGATGGTAACCACGCCTATCTTTACATTTTGGAAACCACATAACACCTGATTATTTATAAATAATTTATTTAGAACGCTAAAATTTGATATGTGAACTGATATTAAGACTCTTGATTTTTTTTGAAAATTGGCGTGGCACCGCACACTTGTGATAAAATCAATTTTACAAATATTATTAATCATAAATCAAAAACCGTTAAACCTATCATAACAAAATTCTACAGAGAGGTTGCCTTTACTATAACGAATGCTTCGAAGAAATTAAGGAAATCGGTGAAGGACCAGGCCCATTTTTATAATATTGTTTCATTTTTCATGCGAAATTATAACAAGGTAAAGGAAAAAATTTTAATTTTTGAAATTGGTCGTGGTGCCGCCCCTTTTATGACCAAACAATTTTCTATGTTTCGGGAGCCATAACTCGAAGAAAAATTAAAGATCGTAATAAGGTTGGGTACATATATTTTCCTTATAGCAGGAAATATTTCTACGAAAATTGGACGGGATCGGTTAAAGACCACGCCCACTTTTATATAAAAGACGTTTAAAAGGGTCGTGGACTAGAATAATGTACTGTATCTTAGCGAAAAATTGTTTTGTATAATGATATTTCACTTATCTAGTTTTGTTGTAGGAGGAAATTAGGAGACATTTTTTAATGAGAGACGCCACGCCCCCTATTCCGATCAAACATTACAAAACATTTCTAGAGCCACAGTAAAAAAAATCGAAAAATTAATTTATCTGAAATGAACTTTACAATTCAAACTCACGCCGAGTATATAAGATTCGGTTATACACAAACTTAGGCATACTTACTTGTTTTTTGTTTATTTTTCTTTTAATTAGCTGAACAAACATATTTTGTTCTATTAAAATAACTAATTAAAGGTACATATCAATTGATATTCTAGCGAAATAAAATGACGAATTTGCTATACTTTTTCAATACAAAATTTGTTTGTTTATGTATATATGGCGAATCCCAAAAAAGGTCCACCACGAACCCAAAAATTAAAAGTGGTGGAACTTTATTTCTATCACCTTGGACTAAAGGCCAAATATGGTGTATGATGTCGAAATCAAATAGTTTATTCTTTCCCCTCATCATGGACAGAGGAAACATGATTTCAAAGAGAGGCTACATCGGTTTTGCAAAGTTGGATGTTTTACAAACAAAATATAATGCCCTTTCTTTATATCGTTGCGCTGTTAAACCCAGATCTATATTTTTGCTTTTAATAGAATTTTGTTTAGACTTTTATTTAGCATTAAAAAAACTTTGAAAATTCTTAATATTTTCCTAGTAAGCAAATATCGACTTGAAATTGAAAAATCTTTCAGATGCTAAAGAGGTCTGTTTACTAAAATTTCTTCCGAAAGTTCTGGTAAAATTTTTTTTATTGTGATAAAAAATTTGTCAAGTCAATTACCTCTCTTCCATTAGTTGATCCATATATTGGCCTATAACTTTATTTATGTTTAGCCAACGAAGAAAAGGGCAAATTGCGCTTTCAGCAATGTATAAACTGTTAATTGATTCTTCGAGAAGTTAGAGAAATATTACAAAATATGACGAAATTTTCAATTGCTTTTTGTACCTTTTTTAATGTATATATACAAAGGATTATCTGAGGAAAATCTAGGATCTGTTCTGATTTCAACAACATATGAATTTTAAAGAATAACTAGCTTACCGGCGTACGTTGTAACGCCCGAGGTCGAATGAATGTTGGGGTATTTTTTCTGTTTCCTTTGTTGATAATTTAGTTTATTGTTCTGTACATTGAATAGAATTTTGTACGCATATTGGGTGAAATTTTCATTAAAAACATTTTATTATTGTTTCTTATTGCAATGCCTGTGAGTACATAATATTTTTGGTTTTTTCGTTTGCTGCAATGATGAACAAATTTTTTGGCGTTCCCACTCTAGAGCATGCAACATATAGCTGGCCATGGGAAAAGTAGTAAGCGATTGTCCTTGTGCTTTGTTGATATTAGTTGCAAAAGAAAGACAAAAGCAAGGCGTACAAATAACGTTAAGCGCTTAAAATTGAATGGAAAATCTGTAAGAATCATTGGGATCCGCGGTATGATCACATCTTCACTTTTGCTTTTACCGCTGATGATTGTTGCTTCGATTACATTCGGCATTAATTTCTAAACGCAAAGTCTGGTTCCATTGCACAATTTTGGTAGGTCTAAATTCCGAAGAAGCAAAAAGTGAGCCAATTTTCAAAGTTTGGTGATGATTGATGTGTGGGAGATACGTTTCCATAGGGAGCACATACACAGAATTAAATTTTTATCTATATATAGATGTAGATAGATTGAAGCTAAACATTTTTTTTAACGGCGGCAGATTACTAAACGTCCAAAAGGCATAACAGCCAAACTCAACAATGCAGTCAAACTTTAGGTGTTAGGTTCTGAAAAATCCCATTTGTAGGGAAGGTTCCACGCCCTTTTTTCCCCATACCACATTTTACTGGAGGTGTTAGGACTTAACTTCATATAGCTCCTTACCAATTTTCATTATCCTACCACTACTACAGATATATGCAGTATGATATATTCCATTTGTATGGGAGGTGCCACGCCCCCTTTTTCCCGATTCGACATTTTTTTTGGTGGTTTTAGGGACTGACCTCATGTAACTCCTCACTGAATTTCAACGTTCTGGCATGTATACCTTCAAAGTTATGCAGTACCAAAGATTCCATTTGTATGGGAGGTGCCACGCTCCTTTTATATATCGAAATTATTTTTAGCCTAATCTGCAAACAAAGAGTCTTCTTTGACTTTCAGATTCAATTTAAGGAATATTAGTTTGCCTCTAAGCTTCGCTAACTTTTGCATCCTTTGACAAGCATTAGAAAATTACTTCTATTTCATGAAGCGTTATGTCGCGTCCGTGACACAGGACTTGCCCATATATAGATGTAGGTTTTATTGGTGTTTTCAACAATTTCATATGAAGACGCAAAAGGAAGCAGTACAAACTAGCTTGCATTTTTCTTGTTAATCTTATCTGCTTGAATATATATATAAAATAAATAAATATATAAATGTAAGGCGCGATAACCTCCGAAGAGATCTAAGGCCGAGCTTCTCTTCCAATTTGCGTCGTGCTCCTCTTGGTTTTTTCCTACAAATTGGCCGGACGGACCTACATGATTTTATGCCGACTCCGAACGGCATCTGCAAGGCAGATGAGTTTTCACTGAGAGCTTTTCATGGCAGAAATATACCCGGAGTGCTTGCCAAACACTGCCGAGGGGCGACCCCGCTTAGAAAAATTTTCTTCTAATTGAAAAACCTTATTTCTAAAATTTTTGATGTTGCTTTGCCCGGGGTTTGAACGCAGGGCATCCGGTGTGGTAGGCGAAGCACGCTACCATCACACCACGGTGGCCGCCGACTAGAAATGGTTAAATGGGAATATCTTATCCAAATTTCAATGGATTTATTATATTCGTAAGTTTTTGAATGCAAAATTATATATGGCCCCTTAAAGATTTTGATTTATTTTGTACTTTTGTTCTATTTCTTCTATAAAATTAACATTTAATGACCTAAACATTTATCGAAGAATAAACAGAAGGAAAGCTATACGCCTTCGCTTATGAAAAGGGGGTTTTGAGTCCTTAGCCAGGGCTTCGAGGGCGTATTCGAAATTCCAGATATGCAGATTTTGTTTACTCTACTAGACCTAAAACTTAATGTCTCGCAAAGAATATATTTGCAATATCAATTAGTATAATTCATTGAGAAAAAATTGTCGCGTTCGGTATGTCGTGTCCGTAACCTTACGCGTTTATACACATATGTATTTGCAAACTCGAATTGTGTTATTATGTTGACATGTGTACAATGAATGTATTTTTAATGAAAAGTACAAACGGAACACTTAATTAGTTTTATCTGTTTTCAAGCTGGTAATATTCCGTCTTACACTGCTACAAAACCAGAGTTCGGAGCTTACTTATTTACTTAATTGGCGCTTAACAGTCGCTGTCCAACAAGGCGCGCCAGTCGTTCCTTCGCTCCGCCAACCGGAGCCAATTGGTCACACCTAGATCGTTTTCCACCTGGTCCTTCCAGCGGAGTGGGGGCCGCCCTCTACCTCTGCTTCCATAGGCGGGTTCCGATAGAAACACTTTTTTGGCCGGAGCATCATCTTTCATTCGCATAACATGGCCTATCCAGCATAGACCCTGCGTTTTAATCCGCTGGACTATGTTGATGTCTGCGTATAGCTCGTACAGCTCATCGTTAAATCTTCTTCGGCACTCGCCATCGCCAACGCGTAAACCTCTGCTGTTGTCATGGTTCATGCTTCTGCCCCATATAGCAGGACGGGTACGATAAGTGACTTGTAGAGTATGATTTTCGTTTGCCGAGAGAGGACTTTACTTTTCAATTCCCTAACTAGCCCAAAGTATTATTTATTGGCAAGATTGATTCTTCGCTGGATTTCAGTACTGATGTTGCTGCTAGTGTTGATGCTGTTCCCAAATAAAAGAAGTTTTTAATAGTTCGAGTTCGGAGCAGTGTACTAAATTTTGAGCAAAAACACTTAAAACTTAAGTGGGCTGACATAATCAAGATCTTGCCTTAAGTATTGATGAGACGTTAATTTGTTATGGATTTAAAGGGCTGTTCATCTTTCACATATTCGTAAATCTAGTCAATATCCGCGAGTCAGTCCGCGCGAAGAAAATACCACATAAAAATATGGCGATATACCAATATATGATCTTGAAAACAGTAGTAAGACCGTCCAGAAAATAGTCTCTGAATAGTGATAATTAGATGGAATGATATACTGGACATTTTTAAAAGGTAGGCTCCAATACTACCCAGAAATTCTTTTTTCTTTAATGATTTTGAAATAGCTCCATTTACTTTGCACACAAAATGTATTAACTTTGGTGACGTAACGGGCATAAACGAATCGAGATAAATATAGACTTCCATATATCAAAATGCTGAGGATAAAATAGGAATAGATTTAGCCATGTCTATCCAACCGTCCGTGCATCTGTCGGTGCACACGATAACTCGAGTATATATTGAGAAAAAAATATTGCAATTTGGTATATGGGTTCCTTGGCTCTAATCTCCCATCGTTATTAAATGAGTGAAATAGGAAGGTAACCACGCACACTTTTTACATATATATCATTTGGAAAGCACATAAAACCTGATTATTTAGAATGCTTAGATTTGATGTGTGGACTGATATTAAGACTCTTGATTTTTTTTTGAAAATGGGTGTGGCACCTTCCACTTGTGATAAAATGAATTTTACAAATATTATTAATCATAAATGAAAAGCCGCTAAACCTATCATAACAAAATTCGACAGAGAGGTTTAATGAAGACAGAATGGCAATTGCAATTAAAAGAAAACTAACTTGTTTGTCCGTTGATATCGAACCAACTATTGATTTTATTGGAGAAATTTTATTTCTATTTATACAAAATTATTCTAAATAATTGTTATGTACATTACATATTTAAACTAATACCTACATACTAAGTGTACAAAATATAATCTTGTGCATTTGTCAGCGAATTGTATAAATACAAATATCTTCAGTTCGCTGCGAAATGCAAGCTAAACATGAACAAAATAATATGGGTACAAACAAAAGTACTTATGTAGTAAGCAATTAGTCGGCTTCAAGCTGAAATGAAAGAAGCTTCAAGTTACGAATGGAATTGAGCGGACGGCATCGCACGAGCTAAAATATATGCATGTAGAAACGAATGAATATGTATGTAGGAATGAAGTAATTTCAAGACATACTACACCATCCGCGTTTGAAAGAATAGCAATATCTTGCTAATTACGTATGGCTATTATATTTAATAACATCATTGAATTTTGAGTTTCTACATGTTTACATAATTGCAATGGTTCAGTGACATTGTTATATTGTTTATTGATTTGGTGTGTGTCAATACTTTTTGTCACAGAATTGTAAGTTCATTCCAACGGGAAATAAATGTATCCGTTTATTTTTTCTTTTGCCTCGTTTGAATTTGGTTTCTACATGTATACATATTTTGTCTTGAGTATTTATAAAAAATGTTATGACATGAGTAAGCTGGAATGATTCTATTTATTTAAGCTTATGCTTTTGTACTGTGATTTTTTATTAATTAGGTTACAACTATTTTGTTTATTAACAATTTTATTTTATAGAAGTTTAAGCCTATTTTTATGAACTATTATTTTCTTGGTCTTATTATCATTTGTGCTATCGCTATTTTCTATTCTATGTAAAATTATTCTTCCTATCGGTATTTTCTACCCTATGGGGAATTAATGTAACATTATTTTTGCTATTAATATTTTTATACTCATCTGAGCAGAGCTCACAGGATATATTAACTTTGTTTTCATGACGGAAATCCGTAACGACATAAACTAATCCAGATAGATATAGAATTCTATATATCAAAATGATGTGGGCGAAAAAAGAAATTCATTCCGTCCGTAAACACGATAATTTGAGTAATCTTGATGAAATTTGGTATGTAGGTTCCTGAGAGCACATCTCAAATCGCTATTTAAAATGAACGAAATCGGACTGCAACCACGCCGAAATTCCTTAAATTTTTTCAACATTTGTCACCTGCACAACTTCTGGAGTTATTGCAATTACCAAATCTTTCGGAACTTTGGTACCTATTTCTTTATTGTCTACTCGAGTATAATTATTTTTAAACAATTTTTCTCCTAAGGGCAACTGTATCATTACCAGTCCTAGATTGCCGGGTTCTTTCATTAGCCTGGTAAAGAATTGTCCTATGTCAATATTTTCCTCAACAATAAGATTTCTTGTATCTATTATGCCACAAATTTTCTCTTATTTTTTTAATATAATTTCGTAGGATTGAAAACGAGCTCGACATGTCTTCTAACTTCAAACTTATTAAGCACTTCATATGTATATTATAGGATTCTCATTGTGACTTTTATTTTCTTAATTTCTATTGTTATTACGAGTTGGTTTTCTAGTTTCTGATCTTCTTGAAACTTTTACTATTTTGCATGCTTCCACTGAAATTTCTTTGAGGTGTTTAATATTAATTCGCGATAGTACGTCTGCTACGTAATTTTAATTTCCAGCTTGTACTCCACTTCAAAGTCGTATTCTTCAAAATCTAACCTAACTCTAGTTAATTTTGATGAAGGACTCTTCATTGAATAAATGTATGTTAAAGGTCGATGGTCAGTTTTAATTACGATGCGTCGGCTGTTTTGGGTGTTGGATAATTTTGAACTATTTCGAATTTACCTGGATCTGGTAGAATTCCTTTACTTGTGCGCTGATGTCCTAGATAGGTTACTTCTTGACTAAAAAATAAACATTTATCGGGATGTAATTTTAAATTATATTTTCGGGCGGTATGTCGGTGACCAAGAACTACCAACCCCCTAATCCAGGGTGTTGTGCGGACCGTGCATATTGGACGAATTGCAGCCAGGAGATAAATTCGGCTGTATTCGACCGGAGCCTTCCCGATAACGGGCCACCTTGGAAGTATTGTTGGCCTTACCACAGTAAGGGGCGCTGCTGTGGCGGACGGTTCTTTCCCCGTATATAATACTGGAGCGCTGAGCTCACCTTGTCGGGCAGGTGGTTGTACGACCAAGATAAACAACTCAATACCTAATTGTAATAAGGACGAAGATAAGAGGAGGACTGAGTCGCAAGCCAAGGACGACAAATACGCATTAAGCGATGCGTTGGACTCGGGAAGCGAGTGCTGATTCAATGAGCTCCGTGTTGGAAAAGCATACCAATGAAAAGGGTGTAGAAGAGTTAAGAAGCGTACAGAACAGAGGAAGTAAAAGAGCTCTATCGTAGTACCTGCAGCAAAAATAATTGTCCAACGCCTGGGAGCAGTGGTCGACCCATCAGAAGTGGAGATCGAGCGCTTGGAATGGGCCCATGAGGCGGTAGAAATAGTTCGAAGGCAGTTCAAAATATTTGCTGCGAGAAACCCCTGCGAGGACAGCTTGTCCTCTAAGAAGATTCGGAAGAAAAGCAAAGCTCCTTGGTGGAGCAATGAGCTGAGTCTTATAAGAAGAAAGGTAACAAAAAATTTTAAGCTAGCAAAGACCGCGAAAGCGAAGCGTGGCGGGACGAGTACTGGGACTACTGAGGATATACAAGCGTGAAATTTTCAGGGCGAAGAGAATCTCATGGAAAAGTTTCTGTACGGACATAGAGAGCTCCAGAGAAACAGCACTGTTGAAAAAAGTCCTGGAAAGGGGAAACATAGTCCAGGGACTAATAGAGAAAGATAACGTGGAATGGTCACATAACAGGAATCCCTTAAGGTGCTTCTCTTTAAACATTTCCTATTGGGAGATGGTTTAGAAGAGCCAGCAGACAGCACTTACACTTTGATCACGGAGCGGGTAGTGCCGGGCTTGGTGACCGATACCAAGATCGAATGGGCAGTGAAGGGCCCAGATGGTATATTCCCGGCCATGCAATAAATTTCAAGTAGAGCGGACGTGGAATGGCTTAAAATAATATTCGATGGGTGCATAAAACTGAATCATATACCGCAATCTTGGAGAACTGCTGGTGTAGCTTTCCTACCAAAGGCTGGACAATTGGTCAAATGTATCCAGAAGACTATAGACCCATTAGATTAACATCATTTCTTCTCAAAACCTTTGAGACGCTGATAGATGTGTACATAAAGTCCAACGTGGATGAAAAGCTGCTCTCCACAACACAGCATGCGTACACCAAAGGCAAGTCGGTAGACAACGCATTGCATAGTGTGGTAATAAGCATAGAGAAAGCCTTGGAATAGAAGGAATATGCTATAGGAGTCTTCTTAGAGATTACCGCGGCTTTCAGTAATATTTCTAAATGGGTGATTATGGATGGTCTTAATTACGTTAAAGTACATCCAGCCTTAACCAGATGGATAGGCTAAATGTTAAATTACAGGAAGATTACATCACAATGGGGATTGTACGAGGCCATGAAATTAGTGGACAGGCGCACGCCGCTGCGAGGGGTGCTATTACCCCTTCTGTGGACGCTGGTCATCAACCAACTGCCCAGGCGATTCGATAAGGGAGCCGTAAAACTTACGGCTTACGCAGATGACCTTGCAATTTTGATAAATGGAAAGTGCCTTCAAACAATTAGCTCTTTGATGGATCGGGCGCTTCGGGATAAGCGTACCTGGGCACAAAATATCCAGGAATCATCCTAGACAGAAAGCTGTCATGGAACCTCAACGTGGAGGACAGGGTGAAGAAGGCCTCAACGGCACTTTATGAATGTAAAAGAATGCTGGGTTGCACGTTGGGCTTATCGCACTCTCTTTCTCATTGGGTTTTGACAGCGATTGTTAGCCCCATTCTATACTATGGAGTTCTTGTTTGGTGGAAAGCCACACAAAAAACAACCTACATCAAAAAATTAGAGGGGGTATGCAGACTATCAATGCTTAGCATTAAGGGAGACCTGAAAACAACCTCGACGACTGCACTCTATGCACATTCCACCTGTAGACCTATTTGCAAAGAACATGGTGTTAACAACTGCAACCAGGCTCAGTGCCTCGGGTCAGCTTGAGCGCCGAACATACGGCCATAGTAGTTTAGCATCATGAATCACAAGAAGAACAGAATAGTTGATTCCCCATCTGCCCTTCGAGGGAGGTCTTAAGGCCACAATTGAGGTGGACGGTTGGCGCAAGGGAGTTGATCCGGAAACAAAAAGTTCCTACAGGCTGCTGGATCACTGTAGCGTTTTCCAAGCGGAAACATTAGCCGTAAACAAACTCTGGAAGAGAATAGTTTGAGCAGCAACCATCGCATATCTCGCATATCACAGCATCTAAATGCGTGTTACAGTGTAAGCAGTCCCTGGAGAGAATCGAGACAGGGTGCAGCATACATCTGTATTGGGTCCCAGGGCATATGGGAATAGATGGGAATGAAAAAGCGGACGAACTAGCTAAAAAGGGCGCATCTATTTAAGCTTGCCCAGTAGAAGACCCAATTAGACTTGGAGAGATTAAGCGCAGGCGAGAGGTGCACACGATCGACCAAGCGGGTTGTAGGTCTTACAACCTTCGACTAACAAAGTTACATCTATCATTAAAAAGAGAAGACTGTAGACTCATGACGGGTATTCTGACTGGACACTGCCTTCTGGCGTCACATGCCTTCAAATTAGGCTAGGTCAGTGATAGTAGATGTAGGAAGTGCAGGTTGGAGGAGGAAACGATCGAGCACGTTCTGTGCTCTTGCCCTGCGTTTGGCAGGCTAATACTCCAGCTATTAGGCGTGATACAGCTGTATGATCTTGAAGCAGCAAGTGGCTTAAGTCCTAGGAAGATTGTAGTATTTGCCAAGAAGACAGAGTTATTTTATAACATAGGTCCTGTCTTGTTTTTTAATAGGATTTTCAGTTTGGTCGTGAAAACAAACTTCTGGTAACACTACGGACTCACTCAGTCTATGTGAGGTCCTCATGAACCGGCCAGTTCAACCTAACCTAACGTTCCACAAGTTGAAAACACGTCTCGTAAATTTTACATCACTTGTTTGTCAGAAAAATCGAATACTACTAAATTATCCATATATAAAAATGCTTGTGAAGGTTTAAGGCCTGCGAATGCTAAAGTCGTCATTCATTAAAATGAATTAAGGGTTACCTACAAGCCATTTGGTAATATTTTAGAACGGTATGTACCATCGTCTGCTGTAAATTATGTTACGTCTCTAGAATCTGTGTCTAATCCTATTTGATGAAAATCTCAAATTAGAAAAATATTTTGCTTTTCCTAATTGATCTAAAATATCGTAAATTTTTGGAAGTGGAAATTTATCTGCAGCTAGTTTTTGGTTTACCTGTCTATAGTCAATAACTAATCTCCAATTTTTTCTGTGTTACCTGGTAATGATTTTGTGGGGACTTATAGAATTGGGCTATTGTATTCTGACATAGATGGTTCTAGTATATCATTTTCAATTAATTTATTTACTTGTTTGCTTATTTCTCTTTTGTGTGCTTGAGGTAATCTTTAATTTTTTATATAGGCTGGGGTATCATTTTCCATATGTAATATTTGTTTATAAAAATTACTAGCCTTTACCCGTGGCCCCGTCCGCAAGGAGAAAATAAAATATATGGGCTATTTACGTTATCTTGCTTATCAAGTTAAAAAAAAATAAATAAATGAACCGAAAACTTGAAAGGCACGCTTACGTGAATAGTACAATACAGTTTTTTCGAATTAAAAAAATACATTTTGTTTTTAAGTTAAATTAAAAGTTATATTTCTGTGGCAATTTGAAAAAAACAACCTAATTCGAGTTAGGATAATTCTGGCTTCACAACAGAAATCCGCTAAAGATCTCCCTGTGTAAGTTACTCATAGCCCTAGCGCCAAATGGCTGCTACAAAATATAGGAAGTTATAATGGTGAATTGTGGCTAGTTTTTAGATAAAGGTCTATGTATCGGCATTATCCTAACTAGAAATAGGTTGTTTTTTTTCAAATTGCCACAGATTTGTTCGCAACCTAATTATGTGATCTATTGTATACTGCCATAAAATCAGATTAAATACGGAAAAGCACACATACTCCACTAATTAAGTTATATTTGTTGGCAAACTAATTATGTCATCTATTGTATACTGTCATAAAACCAGATGAAATACGGAAAATCACACATACCCCACTAATTAAGTTATATTTTTTCGCAAACTAATTACAAGATCTAATTGTACACTGCCATGAAACCAGATTAAATACGGAAAAGCACACATACCCCACTTATTAAGTTATATTTGTTCGCAAACTAATAATGTAATCTATTGTATACTGCCATAAAACCAGATTAAATACGGAAAAGCACACATACCCCACTTATTAAGTTATATTTGTTCGCAGACTAATAATGTGATCTATTGTATACTGCCATAAAACCAGATTAAATACGGAAAAGCACACATACCCCACTTGTTAAGATATTTGTTCGCAAACTAATAATGTGATCTATTGTATACCGCCACAAAACCAGATTGAATACGGAAAAGCACACATACCACACTTATTAAGTTATATTTGTTCGCAAACCATATTAAATACGGAAAAGCACACATACCCCACTTGTTAAGATATTTGTTCGCAAACTAATAATGTGATCTATTGTATACTGCCATAAAACTTGATTAAATACGGAAAAGCACACATACCCCACTTGTTAAGATATTTGTTCGCAAACTAATAATGTGATCTATTGTATACCGCCACAAAACCAGATTAAATACGGAAAAGCACACATACCCCACTTATTAAGTTATATTTGATCGCAAACTAATAATGTGATCTATTGTATACTGCCATGAAACCAGATTAAATACGGAAAAGCACACATACCCACTTATTAAGTTATATTTGTTCGCAAACTAATAATGTGATCTATTGTATACTGCCATGAAACCAGATTAAATACGGAGGAGCACACACACCCCACAAATTAAGTTATAATTGTTCGCAAACTAATAATGTGATCTATTGTATACTGCCATAAAACCAGATTAGATACGGAAAAGCACACATACACCACTAATTAAGTTATATTTGTTCGCAAACTAATAATGTGATCTATTGTATACTGCCATAATACCAGATTAAATATAGAAAAGCACACATACCCCACTTGTTAAGATATTTGTTCGCAAACTAATAATGTGATCTATTGTATACCGCCATAAAACCAGATTAAATACGGAAAAGCACACATACCCCACTTATTAAGTTATATTTGTTCGCAAACTAATAATGTGATCTATTGTTTACTGCCATGAAACCAGATTAAATACGGAAAAGCACACACCCACCCCACAAATTAAGTTATAATTGTTCGCATACTAATAATATGATCTATTGTATACTGCCATAAAACCAGATTAAATACGAAAAGCACACATACACCACTAATTAAGTTATATTTGTTCGCAAACTAATAATGTGATCTATTGTATACTGCCATAATACCAGATTAAATACGGAAAAGCACACATACCCCACTTATTAATTTATATTTGTTCGCAAACTAATAATGTGATCTATTGTATACTGCCATAAAGCGAGATTAAATACGGAAAAGCACACATACCCCACATATTAAGTTATATTTGTTCGCAAACTAATAATGTGATCTGTTGTATACTGCCATAAAACCAGATTAGATACGGAAAAGCACACATAACCCACTTATTAAGTTATATTTGTTCGCAAACTAATAATGTGATCTATTGTATACTGCCATAAAACCAGATTAAATACGGAGAAGCACACATGCCCCACTAATTAAGTTATATTTGTTCGCAAACTAATAATGTGATCTATTGTATACTGCCATAAAACCAGATTAAATATGGAAAAGCACACACACCCCACAAATTAAGTTATAATTGTTCGCAAACTAATAATGTGATCTATTGTATACTGCCATAAAACCAGATTAAATACGGAAAAGCACACATACCCCACTTATTAAGTTATATTTGTTCGCAAACTAATAATGTGATTTATTGTATACTGCCATAAAACCAGATTAAATACGGAAAAGCACACACACCCCACAAATTAAGTTATAATTGTTCGCAAACTAATAATGTGATCTATTGTATACTGCCATAAAACCAGATTAAATACGGAAAAGCACACACACCCCACAAATTAAGTTATAATTGTTCGCAAACTAATAATGTGATCTATTGTATACTGCCATAAAACCAGATTAAATACGGAAAAGCACACATACCCCACTAACTAAGTTATATTTGTTCGCAAACTAATAATGTGATCGAGATCGAATAAATATTGCATTATATTTTCTGTTTTGTTTGTTGATAATTTAATCTATTTTTCTGTAAATTGAATTTTGTACGCATATTTGGTGAAATTTTCTGTTAAAACAATTTATTCTTGTATCTTATTGTAATGCATGTGGGTACACACTAGTTTTGGTTTATTCGTTCGTTGCAAAGATAAGCAAATTTTTTGGTGTTCCAACTCTAGAGCAAGCAACATATAGCTGGACACGGGAAAAGCTAGGACTCTTTAAATTTAAGCTTGCAACTGTAAGCGATTGTCCTTGTACTTTGTTGACTCTAATTGCAATAGCAAGGCGTAGAGGAAACTGTAAGCGCTTAAAATTGAATGGCAAATCTGTAAGAATCATTGGGATCCGTGGTCTGAGAACATCTTAACATTTGCTTTTACCGATGACGATTGTTGCTTCGAGTACATTCGGCATTAATTTCTAAACGCAAAGTCTGGTTCCACTGCACAATTTGGGTGGGTTTAAATTCCGAAGAAGCAGGATTGGTGAGCAAAGTTTCAAAGTTATTATATGCTCAGGCATTCCAGGTGGTTCTAAAGAGTTTAGAAATTCTATTGGATAATTCACAATTTGATCTTCATTCGTAACTATGTCGATTGATTTATATTCGTCAATTCACCAGGAATTTGGTTTTGAATGCATTCATTGATTTTGTTAACATGATCATTTTTAGGAGCTAAGATAGTTCGTACGCATAGCCAAAAAACAAAAACATTTAAATTTAAATTCTTAATTCTGAAATATGAAATATGAAAAACCTTCGTCTTGATCGAAGGAACCTACAGCCAAAATTTGGTGATGATTGAAGTATGGGAAACACGTTTTCATAGGGAACACACACACAGAATTTGATTTTTATAGAAGATGTAGATAGACTGAAACTAAAAATTTTTTTTAACTGCGGCAGATTACTAAACGTCCAAAAAGCATAACAGCCAAACTCAACAATGCAGTCAAACTTCAGGTATTAAAATAACTTAAATTTGTACGGCAGCCAGAGTTCTGAAAAAATCCCATTTGTATCGAAGGTGCCACGCCCCTTTTGTTAGTTCGTTTGCATAGCCAAAAAACAAAAACATTTAAATTTAAATTCTTAATTCTGAAATATGAAATATGAAAAACCTTCGTCTTGATCGAAGGAACCTACAGCCAAAATTTGGTGATGAGTGAAGTATGGGAAACACGTTTTCATAGGGAACACACACACAGAATTAGATTTTTATAGAAGATGTAGATAGCTGAAACTAAAATTTTTTTTTTTAACTGCGGCAGATTACTAAACGTCCAAAAGCATAACAGCCAAACTCAACAATGCAGTCAAACTTCAGGTATTAAAATAACTTAAACTTGTACGGCAGCCATAGTTCTGAAAAATCCCATTTGTAGGGAAGGTGCCATGCCCCTTTTGTTAGTTCGTTTGCATAGCCTAAAAACAAAGACATTTAAATTTAAAATTCTTAATTCTGAAATATGAAAAACTTTCGTCTTGACCTTAGGAACCTACAGCCAAAATTTGGTGATGATTGAAGTATGGGAAACACGTTTTCATAGGGAAACTAAAAAATTTTTTTAACTGCGGCAGATTACTAAACGTCCAAAAAGCATAACAGCCAAACTCAACAATGCAGTCAATCTTTAGATGTCAAAATAACTTAAGTTTGTAGGGCAGCCATAATTCTGAAAAATCACATTTCTATGGAAGGTGCCACGCCCCTTTTTTCCACATTCCACATTTTACTGGAGGTGTTAGGACTTAACGTCGTATAGCTCCTTACCAATTTTCATTATCCTACCATTACTACATCCAGAGATATGCAGTATAATATATTCCATTTGCATGGGAGGTGCCACGACCCCTTTTTCTAATTCCACATTATCTTGGTGGTGTTAGGGATTGACCTCATAAAACTCCTTACTAAATTACAATGTTCTGGTATGTATACCTTCAAATTTATGCAGTACCAAAGATTCCATTTGTATGGGAGGTGCTACGCCCCTTTTATATATCGAAATTATGTTTAGCCTAAAACGTTCCCGTTGATCGAAGGAACCTATAACCAATTTGGTGATGATTGAGGTGTGGGAAATACGTTTCCATAGCGAACATACACACAGAATTTGATTTTTATATATGTGACCCGGCCTATGAAAAGGTGGCTTATGACTCAAAAAAATTGCTACTACTAAGAAACTGAAGAAATGCATTGTTTATCTTTAACAGATGTTTCTCGCAATTTCTTTTTTGAGTCATAAGCCACATTTTCATAGGCCGGGTCACATATATAGATATTAGATTAGATTAGAAGTAATGGGTTCTGTTTCTAATGCAAATATGTCTATATATTCTTAGCACAATGAAGTTAATTGAGAGCTAACAAATTTTGGAAAATGCTGGACAAGTCTTTCTAATTTTTCTGTACTATTATTATACCTTTCATGAAAATGAAATGGTATATTAATTTCGTCACGAAACCCAAAATTGTAAGTCCTTAAAGGAAAATAGATAGACCCACCATTAAGTATACCGAAATAATCAGGATGAAGAGCTGAGTTGATTTAGCCATGTCCGTCTGTCCGTCTGTCTGTTTGATAAAATTTGGTGAGCGGGTGTATTTGGGTGTCCGATTAGACATTTGTCGGAACCGGCCGGATCGGACCACTATAGCATATATCCTCCATACAACCGATTTTTCAGAAAAAGAGGATTTTTGTCATAGCTTGCTCAATTTAACAGATTGAAGCTTCAAACTTCACCATATAACTTCGTATATTGTACATATTGTTGCCTGAAAAAATTGATGAGATCGGTCATATATGTAGTATATATCCCCCACAACCGATTATTCAGATAACAGCTAGAAGCTTCAAATTTCACAGAATGCTTACGTGTATACCATATATTGTTGTCTGAAAAAATCATAGCGATCGGTTATATATATAGTATATATCTCATACAACCGATTGTTCAGATAAGAAACTTTTCGGAATTTCTACCCCATTCTAACAGCTATAAGCTTCAAATTTCACCGATTGCTTATGTATATAGTATATATTGTGTCAAATAAAAATCATAGAGATCGGTGATATATATATTATATATATATTGGTATACATAGTATATATATTTTTTTTTGCGATTTCGGTCCCATTTTAACAGCTATAAGCTTCAAATTTCACCAATTGCTTACGTGTATAGCATATAATGATGTCTGAAAAAATCATTGAGATCGGTGGTATACATAGTATATATCTCATACAACCGATTGTTCAGATAAGAAACTTTGCGCAATTTCTGCCCCGTTTTAACAGCTAGAAGCTTCAAATTTCACCAAATGCTTACGTATATAGCATACATTGTTGTCTGAAAAAATCATAGACATCGGTGGTATATATATTATATACTTCATATAAACTGTCATTTTTGCCCCTTTTTTACGGCTAGAAGCTTCAAAATTCATCAAATTTCATAAAATAGTTACGTTTAGGTCATATATTTTTGAAATACGTGATTCGTAGTCATAGTTTTTACACGCAGACCACAAAAAACCTGAAACTTTGCATCCTCACAAAAAGTACCTACCTGTTTTTTATTTTATATTTATCTTAAAAATCGTTTAGGTGTGTAGATCTGTTCACTATATATTTCTTATCTTATACATCCGATTATTCGGAGATTACGAACGGGATAAGATTATTTATTGTTCAGCCCCATTCATGAAAGGTATGAAGTCTTCGGCACAGCCGAATACAGTCTCGTTCTTACTTACTTTTGTTTTCTGTAGGCTTTTGAATTAGTATGTAGTTATTAAAGTTTTCTGTTTTAATATTGTAGTTTTGAATGGTTGCGTTCTTATCTGTAGTATTAATGATTGTAACAAAAGTTTGATCTTTATTTGTAATTATGTTAGCGATGAAGATACATTCAGGCAGTTTTTTATGAGGAATAAAAAGATTTTCAGCTTTAGTTTTTACGTTAGTTTGTCGAATTACTTCAGATCTGGCGGGGATTGTGATTGTCTTAATAGTTGGTATTGTCATATGGATTATTATGTTTTCTGGAAAATCATAAGGTCTTAGAATTAATCTGTCTCCAGTTTTACCATAGTCTAAAATGCAATTATTTATAAAATCTAGTCCTAAAAATCCATCGCATGGGATTCGAAAATTATCCTCTACTATGTGAAATTGCGTTTATATCCTTTCTTTAAATCACTTATTTGTAAAGTATTAATTGTGATATTAGCTGTGTTTTTTTACATCTATAGACGTTTACGCTTAGACTTCATATGGACTGCTAAGCGTCAACCTTTAAATACTCCTCTGAAATTTCTGCGCATAAAATTAGTACCACTAAATTTCAATACGCATTGTATACTTTGATGTAACTGAAATATGTGTCTATGTTTCACTTCTACACTAATTCTATGTATCACCTTTTAAAATGGTGTGTCCACAATTCAGCGCAACCGATTCGGTTATAAGTTATACACTATGGCCACCACAGGTTTGTGTCCCTGATTTTAGGTACACCATGTTTTGTAGCTAGTTATTTAACCACTGCCGCTAGATGGGTCTCCTAAGCATTATCTAAGCGAGTATAAGCGTATTTTTACGAGAAA
The DNA here is from genome assembly GCF_040869045.1 of Eurosta solidaginis. Classification (NCBI taxonomy): domain Eukaryota; kingdom Metazoa; phylum Arthropoda; class Insecta; order Diptera; family Tephritidae; genus Eurosta; species Eurosta solidaginis. The sequence continues at coordinate 237,562,295 of NC_090321.1, forward strand.
ACATAAACGTATACGCGTGTAAAAAAACGCGGCTATTATTATCAATTTGGTTCTATTTAATAATTGATATATCTGCTCCTGTATCTTAAGAGATGTTCTAGTAGATATGTAACTAATTAAATCTAAGTACACCCACTTTTTTGTTATTTACTGTTGAAATGGAGTTCGCTGGTTTTCCTGTTGGGTGAAATTACGTACATTGCGAGTGTTATTTTGCGATTGATAAAAATTTCTGTTTTTTATTGTTGTTATATCGTGGCTGTGGTCTAAATCTTCTACCTCGATAACCTCCGTATTGATTCTGTTGACGTATGCTCAAAATTGAATTTGAGCTGCCCTTTATTTCGGTACAACTATTTGTAAATTTAGAAATTGCATCATGCATGGATGTGAACGTTCCACCTTGCATAAATATTTTCACTTTGTCGTTAGAGCAATTCTTACATATAGTTTTGACAGCAACTTGTGTAGAATATCTGGTTGCCAAGTCTGGGCTTAGTCCATCAGATATGTAAGCTCCTTCTGAAGATTTCGGCAGTTTTTCTATCTCCGTCGTATACTGATTTGCAGTTTTGTTACGTTGTTGTACCTTCAGCAGTTTTGCTATCAAAACTTCTACTGATTCACCATTAATAGCAGATTACAACATTGATGTTATTTCTTGTATTGTATTCTCATTGCTAATAAAGTTTCATGCTGTACCTTTTAGTTTGGTTTTGATCATTGTTAGTGCTATTGCTTCGTGACTATCTTTGATTTTTTCAGGGATATCAATAGCATCTAGCAAACTGTACAAATTTTCTGGTTATACCCGAACTTAGCCTTCCTTACTTGTTATTCTTTCCAACCGTCAATTGAGGGCACCAATCAGGTGCTATAATCTCTTTAGACGAGGATTTTTGTTGCAGCCCATACGATTTTTCTTTAGGCTCTTTCTTTTGTTAGAATTCCATGGTGCTTTTTCCGACGGCGATAAAGAACAAAAACAACAAACAGTAGAAAACAAGTTATAAATATATACTTGCAAAGTACATTGATGGCCTGATGCGCCAAACGTCAAGCCTCCAATGTGTGGATCGCTGATGATAAACTGTCATGGGTTTTTAAATAGACGGTTATACGGTCTATGAACTTTGTTTTTTTTTTCTTTCTAATTTACTCCTTTTGCTATGTATAATAATTTAATATAATATAACTTGAAAAATATACATTTTACAAAAAATAATAAAGTTGGCCTTGAAGACAACAAATTAATATAATAATTAATTACACATTTACAGACCAGTAAAACCAAATATAGCAATAAAAATTATAAATTATAAATAAAACAAAAGTAAGAATAAGAATAAAAAAAATTATGTATTAAAAAAAAAAAAATTACAGGAATAGCCTGGTTTCATCGGGCGAGTTGGGGGCAGTGCGTTCCAACAACGGCCGAGAAAAAATGACGCAGGAAGAAGTAAAAACTAGCTTCTATTTTTCTGGTGAATCTTATCTGCTTGAAAAAATGTATGTGCATGTATATATATTTGTAGACTAGAAATGGTTATATGGGAATATCTTATCCAAATTTCAATGGATTTATTATATTCGTGAGTTTTTGAACGCAAAATTATATATGACCCCTTTAAAGTTTTGATTTATTTTGTACTTTTGTTCTATTTCTTCTATAAAACTAACATTTAATTACCTAAAAATTTATCGAAGAAAAAACAGAGGGAAAGTTATACGTCCCGCTTATGAAAAGGGGGTTTTGGCCCATAGCCCGGACCTTGAGGGCATGTTCGAAATTCCATGTATTCAGACCTAAAACTTGATGTCTCGCAAAGAATATATTTTCAATGTCGTTTAGTGTAATTAACTGAGAACAAATTGTCGCGTCCGAAGTCTTACGCGTTCAAACATGATATTTCAGATTTCGAAAATATACGGACATTGGGTCTTTATTTCACCTTCTGTACCTCATTTAAGGAGAGTAAAATATCCCCTTAGCTTCTTTAAGTTTTGCATACTTTCACAACCTCATCATATATGGTCATATATATTGTAACGAATTTACTTGCAAATCCTCTTATTTGCCCTTTTGCTAAGTTCGTATCACTAAATTGTTGAATAAATAACTCCAATATTGAATAATGAAAAAATGGCCTTTATTAAAGTACTTCACAATAACACTTATACTTTGCAACTAGCTTGCTTAAGAACCAAACTGATTGATAGTTCAAATGAAACTCTACTATTGCCCGCCAGATTGCGTGCTTAATCAATAACTGCTTGATAGCTCAAATCAAACTGAATTCCAGCGCCTCTACATTTGTTGCCTTTTATACTCTCTGATTTCAACGTTCGCATCTTCTAGGCGCTTCCAGAATCTTCTAGTCCATCTCCAAATTACCACTCTTCTAATCAGTGGTTTCCCAGTGGTTTGTATGCGATAGATGGTATCACAGATCTTCTTCACAACTTTGTACGGGCTTTCCCAACTGCACCGAAATTTGGATGGAACATCTTTCCGCCGGTGATGTTTAACAGTACCAGATCTCCCTCCAAGAAACCTTCCGAATTTTTGTTCTCATTGTACCTGCGTTTCATCTTACTACTCATTAGTCTTAATGGTTCCCTCGCACTCTGTTGTTTGGCCAATGAACTTCTTCGCAGAGCTTGCACTTGACGGATTGACTTTGCATTATCATTATCGTCTGGACATTTCACAACAGTAGTGCGCGCTGGCTTGAAACCACCCTTGCATTCCTTCTGAAAAATTCTTTCAGTCATTTTAGTTCGTCCATTAGGGTTTGTCGATGACGGGTTTTTTTCTCGCAGGTACTTTTAATTTCGATTTATTTGGCACATTCGATCCATCAACCTTTTATTTTGACTTTCGTGGCCTTTGTTGAGTCTTCTCCACCATTACTCGATTACTACTGAACTCTTTCTCCAACTTAAAGTTAAGTGGTATATCCAGGTTCTCATAACGCATCACACTTCTCTGCATATCGATTTTGATGTCGTGGTCAACCATGAAGTCCACTCCCAATATCACTTCATCAACGATCTCCGCCACAACGAATTTGTGTAGAACCATGACCTTCCTAATTAGGACTTCACATATCACTTCTCCCTGAACTTTGTTATACTCGCCAGTGACCGTACGCAACCTTGCTCCAGGTAACGGGTTTACTCTCCTGTTGACCAAGTCAGATCGGATCAAGGAATGAGATGCGCCCGTATCTACAGTCAGTACACGCTCCTTGCCATCCACATTCCCTCTGACGGTAAGACTGCTTGATTTCCTTCCAATTTGCGACACAGATATCACAGGACATTCAATAGCCGGGGCAAGTTTTCGTTCTTTACATCCGACACGCTCTTGCTTATTTCCTCCAGCTTTGCGTTTACGGCCACCCACATTGTTGGAACTATTAGGACCAAGATCGCAATGACGTGCAATGTGACCGGACTTCCCGCATTTGAAGCATTTGATAACTTTTTCACTCCGCTTTTCCGATCCTTTCAGCGCCTCCAATATTGCGTCTACCCACTCTGGCCTTTCTACTTCCACCGGCGTGCTTTGAAAACTGGCTTACACAGAAGCGACGCTGTTTCCTGAATCAGAGCTTGTGACACCGTTTCTGCAAATGTTAGTTTTGGATTCGCATATGTAGCCCGCTTCGTTTCCACATCTCGTATGCCATTTATGAAGCTCTGGATTTTTACCCTTTCAGTGTATTCCAGGGGTGCGTCCGCATTTGCCAAATGAGCCAACCTTTCAACATCCGAAACAAACACTTGCAAAGTCTCATTAGCCTTTTTTTAACGGTTTTGCAATTCTACTTGAAATATCTGTTTCCTCTGTTCGCTTCCGTATCGCCATTCTACAGTAGCCATCAATGCGTCATAACTGTTCCGTTCGTACTCTGGAATAGTCTGTAAGATTTCGGCAGCTGGTCCTTTCAATGCTACGAAAAGTGCGGCAACTTTATCTTCCACATTCCAGCTGCGGTCTTCTCAAACTGTAGCTTAAAGACCTGGAAAGGAACAGAACCGTCAAAGATGGTGTTTTTACCTTCGTATTGCTTGCTGAAATAACTGTGCGATTTAGTTGCAGCTCCTGTATACGAACTTTTAAAGCATCTACCTCAGCCTCGATTTTGTTCTCAAACTGCATTATTTTTTCGTCCATACGGGCTTGTAATTGTATAGAGATCTGCGATGATACCTGTGCTGAAATTTGTCCCGACATTTCGGATATACGCGCCTCCTGTGCTTCAATTCTGGATGCTATTTGTGACGACATTTCGGATATACGTGCCTCCTGTGTTTCAATCCTGGATGTTTTTTGTGACGACATTTCGGATATACGTGTCTCCTGTGATTCCATTTGGGATACCATATATGTCTTCTGTTCTGCCAGTTGAGTTTCCATCTTGGATGTAATACATGTCTCCTGTGATTCCAGTTGGGATGTTAAACGTGTCTCCTGTTCTGCCAGTTGAGATGGCACCGTCGTTGTTTGAGCAAATATTGCAGCTAAAATCATGTTCAAGTCTGTGCTCGTAATTGTCTGCGGTGTTTCTTCCATTTTTGTTGTTTCCTCGCCATCAAGGTGAAAGTCATACTCTTGCACGTCAATTCCTTCTACTTCCATTGCCTGCCGTAGTCGTTCTTGAAGTTCTAGTTTAATGCCGGTTGTATTCAATCTACGGCTCCCCAACTCCTTCTTCAGTTGCTGGATCTTCAATTCACTTAACTTTGGCATGTCCAAGTTGTATTCGAAGTCTTCGGAATTTATTCAACAATCCCACTTCTGACACCAATTGTAACGATTTTACTTGCAAATCCTCTTATTTGCCTTTTTGCTAAGTTCGTATCACTAAACTGTTGAATAAATAACTCCAATATTGAATAATGGAGAAATGGCCTTTATTAAAGTACTTCACAATAACACTTATACTTTGCAACTAGCTTGCTTAAGAACCAAACTGATTGATAGTTCAAATAAAACTCTACTATTGCCCGCCAGATTGCGTGCTTAATCAATAACTGCTTGATAGCTCAAATCAAACTGAATTCCATCGCCTCTACATTTGTTGCCTTTTATACTCTCTGATTTCAACGTTCGCATTTTCTAGGCGCTTCCAGAATCTACTAGTCCATCAGCTCTCAAACTTCTCAGCTGTAACTACAATTGCACGATTTATAGCTTCTCTCATTGCATACTTTCAGGAGTATCTCAGATATATGCATGTATTTGTGCATTGATTCTCCGCTGCTCGTATACGTACATGGCACATATGTGTAGACGCAATTATTGATCCTTTATGTAGATACATAATGATTGAATTATTGATGTGAATTCACGTCACTGCTTAGCATCGGCCTAGAGATGGCAGCGCCCCTAAATTTTGCTAATATTCGTAACAATATGTAATTATATTTTTCAGGTACCCACAATTGTTGCTTCAAATATTGTTGAAATGCACGCAAATGTCGCGCCCATTACCAAGGACTTGCCCATATGTATTTGCAAACTTGAATTTCCTTATTAAGTTGACTTGTGAACAAACAAAGGGAACGAACACTTAATTAGTTTTATCTGTTTTCGAGCTGGTAATATTTCGTCGTACACTGCTACAAAACCAGAGTTCGGAGCAGTGCATTAAATTTTGAGCAATAACACTTACAACTTCAGTGATGTCAACCCAATCAAGATCTTGCTTTAAGTATTAATGAGACGTTAATTTGTTATGGATTTAAACGTCTGTTCATCTTTCACAGTTTCGTAAAGCTAGCAAATATTCGCGGGTCAGTCCGCACGAAGGAAATATAATATAAAACCATTGCGATATACCAATATATGATCTTGAAAATGTCCATAAAATAATCTTTGAATAGTCCAAAGCATTGCATGCCATTCTACATATTTCCCAGACCTAATGGCCAAAACATCGCGATAGCAACGGCAACAAGCCTTAAGGACTCGGAACAGCTTGAGTGCAGGCTTTATGGCCACAGCAGTGTAGCGCCATATAATACCGGGAAAAGGGAATACATGGTCCGGTGCCTGATCTTCGAAAGAGGAAATAGCAGAATATGCTATACACTTGTCCACAAATGATTCCATATTAATGGAAGGGGTTGGGTCTGCTGTTTACTGTGTCGACCCAGAAATAAGAAAGTACAGGCTGCCAGATTACTGCAGCGTTTTTCAAGCGGCAATTATAGCAGTGAAAATTTTGGAAGCGTACTTAAGCTGCAGTCGCGTCTATTTATACATATATTGATATTTTGGCAGCGATTAAGGCAATAATATCACACAGTGCTTCATCAAGAAGTGCTCTGGAATGCAAAAAAGCTTTAGATAAATTTCGCTCAGGTCGGAACATAAATCTTTACTGGGTTCCCGGTCATATAGATATAGAAGGTAATAAATAGGCCGATGAGTTGGTAGAGGGTGCACCACTCGCTGAGTCAACGATAGACATCCCAATCCGTTTGGGAGATATCAAAAGGAGACAGAAGTTGCATATGATCCATCAAGCAGGAAAGGCGTGGACAAAAGCGTGGGGCTGCAAAATTTCTAAGATCATGTGTAAGGACTACGATATTAGACTGACAAAATGGCTCATCTCTGAAGAGAGAAGACTTAAGGCTCACGATGGGCATACTGACTGGACGCTGCATTCTGGCGTCACATGCTTATAAGTTAGGCCTGGTCAGTAACAACGAGTGAAGGAAGTGTGTGCTGCAGAGAGAAACGGTTGAACACATTCTGTGTTCATGTTCTGCGCTCGCAAGGTCAAGTCTTCAGCTATTAGGGGCGGCAGAGCTGCCAGATCTTGATTCAGCAATCAAGTTGGGTGCTAGACATCTGCTGGTATTTGCCAAGAGGACGGAGTTATTCTATAACATGTGTATGTCTAGGCACCTGATTGAAGTTCTTCCATTTGGTCGTTAAACAAATTCTAGCAACACTGTGGGCACATTCAGTCTATGTGAGGTCTTTCTTCAACCTAACCTAACCAACAATCGAGGAAATAACCACACAGTGGTAAGTAGAAGGAATGACATGCTAGATATTTTAAAACGGTAGGCTCCAATACTCCTACTTTTTATTTAAATGAATTTGATATAGCTCCATTTACTTTGCACACAGAATGTATTAACTTTGTTAATATAAGGGCCATAAACGAATCGAGATAAATATAGGCTTCCATATACCAACATGCTGAGGATAAAAAAGGAATAGATTTAGCCATGTCCATACAATCGTCCGTCTATCTGTCGGTGCATACGATAACTTGAGTAAATATTGAGAACAAAATATTGCAATTTGGTACATGGGTTCCTTGGCGCTCACTTCCGATCGCTATTAAAAATGAGGGATATCGGATGGTAACATGTATATCATTTTGGAAAACACATAAAACCTGATTATTTAGAATGTCAAGATTTGATGTGTGGACTGATATTAAGACTCCTGATGTTTTTTGAAAATGGGCGTGGCACCGCCCACTTGTGATAAAATCAATTTTACATACATTATTAATCATAAATCAAAAACCGCTAAACCTATCATAACAAAATTCGACACAGAGGTTTCCTTTACTACAAAGAATATTTCAAAGAAAAATTAAGGAAATCGGTGAAGGGCCACGCCTATTTTTATAATGGTGTTTCATTTTTCATGCGAAATTATAACAAGGAAAAGAAAAAATGTTAATTTTTGAAAATGGGCGTGGTACCGCCCTTCTATTAAAAAATAATTTTCTATGTTTCTGGAGCCATAACTCGAAGAAAATTTAAAGGATCGTAATAACATTTTGTGCATATATTTTCCTTATAGCAGAAAATATTTCTAGGAAAGTTAGAGGAGATCGGTTTCGGACCACACTCATATTTATATAAAAGACTTTTAAAAGGGTCGTAGACTGGAATAATATGCTGTATCTTAGCGAAAAATACTTTTGTATCAATGATATTTCACATAGCAAGTTTTACTGTAAGAAGGAATTAGGAGACTTTTTTTAATGAGCGGTGCCACGCCCTTATTCCGATCAAACATTACAGAATATTTATAGAGCCGCAACAAAAAATAAATGCCTCTTAACAAAATTCGAAAAATTAATTTATCTGAAATGAACTGTATAATTCAAACTCGCGCTGAGTATATAAGATTCTGCTATACCCAAACTTAGGCACACTTACTTGTTTTTTGTTTATTTTTCTTTTAGTTAGTTGAAAAAACATATTTTGCTAGCCTATTATCAGCATGGCTTCAGAAAACTCCATATCTCCACCACCGCGCTTAATGCCATCAGCACCCAGATAAATTGCGGTTTAAATCAAAACCCCCACCATAGAACAGTACTCGTTGCACTAGATCTATCAAAAGCTTTTGGTACGGTCAACCAGGGCACGTTACTGCAAGACCTGGAAGGGTCTACCCTTCCCCCATGTCTTAAAAGGTAGATCGCAAATTATCTGGGTGGTCGGCAGGCATCGGCGCAATTTAGAAACGAAACATCAAAACCAAGAAGAATTAAACAAGGGGTGCCACAGGGTGGTTTCCTATCACCACTTTTGTTTAATTTCTACATACCTAAACTACCTTCGCCACCAGAAGGAGTTCCTATCGTTTCGTACGCCGATGACTGCACAGTAATGGCCACAGGCCCAGATGCACAGATCGATGAGCTCTGGGACAGAATAAGCGGCTACCTCCCTGATCTCTCCAGTTTTTCGCCTCGCGAAACCTGGCATTATCACCGACTAAATCCTCCGCGACCTTATTTACAACGTCGACCATTTTGAACATCCACGTCGATGGCACTACGCTACCGACTGTGCTACACCCCAAAATCGTGGGTGTGACGTTTGATCAGGATCTAAATTTTGGTGAGCACGCAGCCGAAAATCCAGAGCCGTAATAAAATCCTCAAATCCCATGCTGGCAGTACTTGGGGAAAAGATAAAGAAAAGCTCATTACCACATACAAAGCAATTGGCCAGCCGATTGCGTGCTACGTGTCCCCTATATGGTAGCCAAGCCTAAAAATTACCCACTGGAAGAAGCTATAGGCCTGCCAAAATATTGCTCTCAGAATCGCCACGGGCTGTCTTCTTATGCCCCCAGAACACCATCTACATAATGAGGGGAGAATACTCCCCATCAGGGAAAGAAATGAGATACTAACCAAACAGTTCCTGTTGAATACCCAGAAACCTGGGCATCCCAACGGACATCTGATTGATGAGCCAACACCACCTAGGGGCTTAAGGAGTCATCTCCGTAAGCATTTTGAGGAAATACGACACCTGAGAACTCAGCCGTATGAAGTAAAATAACACAAGCAGGTCCTTGGTGAACTCCACAAACAGGCGTCGGACCTTTATGAATCCAGTACTCAAAGAACAGTACCCAAAACTTGCAGAAGAGGAACGCATACTCCCCAGGGAAACGCGAGTCACTCTAGCTCAATTTCGTTCTGCATACTGTAACAGGTCAAACTCTTACCTATCCAGAATCAACCCCGACATACAAAATGTATGCCTCGCTTGCAATGTGTCCCCATCTCTTTATGTAATGTGGAACCAACGCCTCTAACACCCCTATCATTATGGCCCACCCCTGTTGAAACAGCAAATTCCCTTGGACTCCCGATAGAGGATATTGATGACAATTTGTGATCGGTCGCAGCTGTTAGGAGGGGCGAAGCACTGCTACAACAACAACAACAACAACAACAACATTTTGTTTTATCAACATAACAAATTGAACGTACATACATATTGTGACGAAAATGAGTGAAACTAAGTGATACTCACATCCCTAGTCTGATGCTAAGTAAATGAAGTCACAACAACAATAAAGCAGACAGTCACTTGTATCTACTTAAACGAATAAAACATTATGTCTACAGATATGTACGTATACGCAGCAGAGAAGAGATGCACAAACACATGCAGATATCTTATCTGAGATGCTTCCAAAAGTATGCAATTGTAATTGTTGAAGTGTCGCTCACAAATACACGCATATGAGAAGCTATATACGTGCATCTGTAGTAATAATTATATGGCGATAACTAAGTAAATTCTGGAAGCGCCTAGAAAATGCTACGAGGAAATCACAGAACATAACAACACCAGCCGTAGAGACGCTATAATCAGTTTTTATTAAGACGCTATCTGGCGAGCAATAGTAGTGTTATTTACTGTGAAGTACTTTAATAAAGGCCATTTTTCCATTATTCAATATTGGAGTTATTTATTCAACAGTTTAGTGATTCGAACTTAGCAGAAGGTTGCAAATAAGAGGGTTTGCAGTAAGTTCGTTACAATTGGTGTCAGAAGAGGAATTGTTGAATAAATTCCAGAGGACAAAAAGGACATGGCTAAGTTCAGTGAATTTAAGATCCAGCAACTGAAGAAGGAGTTGGAGAGCGGTGGATTGAATACAACCGGCATTAAACTCGAACTTCAGACACGACTACGAGAGGCAATGGAAGCAGAAGGAATTAACGCAGAAGAGCATGTCTTTCATCTTGATGTCGACGAGACAACAAAAATTGAAGAGAAAAATGAAACATCGCAGACAGTTACGAGCACAGACTTGAACATGATTTTAGCTGCAATATCTGCTCAAACATCGACAGTGTCATCTCAACTGGCAGAACAGAAGACATATATGGTATCTCAACTAGTATCCCAGGAGAACCGTATAACATCCAAGATGCAAGAACAGAAGACACGTATTGCAGAAATGTCAGAAATAAAATCGAAGATTGAAGCACAAGAAACGCGTATTTCAGAAATGTCAACACAGATTACATCCAAGATGGAAGCACAAGAAGAGCGCTTATCATTGCAGGTGGCACAAATGTCTTCGCAGTTAGGAGCACAGAATACAAATATTGTACAGCTCGAGGACAAAATGGATGCCGAGATAGAAGCATTGAGAGGTCGTATACAGGAGTTGCAAATAAATTGCCCAACAGTTTCAGCGAGTAATCCAAAGGTAAAGACACCATCCTTTGACGATTCTGTTCCTTTTCAAGTCTCTAAGCTGCAGTTTGAGAAGACCGCAGCAGTGAACAACTGGAATGCTGAAGATAAAGTTGCTGCTCTGTTCGTGGCACTGAAAGGGCCTGCCGCGGAAATCTTACAGACTATTCCAGAGTACGAACGGAACAGTTATGACGCATTGATGGCTGCTGTAGAACGAAGGTACGGAAGCGAACACAGGAAACAGATGTATCAAATAGAATTGCAAAACCGTTACCAAAAAGCTAATGAGACTTTGAAAGAGTTTGCTTCGGATGTTGAAAGGTTGGCTCATTTGGCAAATGCCGACGCACCTGTGGAGTACACCGAGAGGGTAAAAATCCAGAGTTTTATAAATGGCATACGGGACGTAGAAACGAAGCGAGCGACATATGCAATCCCAAAGCCCACATTCGCAGAAACGGTATCCCATGCGCTGACTCAGGAAACAGCGTCACTTTTGAGTAAGCTCATCGCGTGGAAGTGGAAAGGCCAGACTGGATAGACACAATTTTGGAAGCATTAAAAGGAACGCAGCAGAAAAACGATGGTGCCGTCAAATGCTTTAAATGTGGAAAGCCAGGGCACATTGCACGTTATTGCAGTACCAATCCTAACAGTTCCAGCAATGTGGGTGGCCGTAACCGCAGAGCTGAAGGAGAGGAGCAAATATCAAAATCCACTCAATCGTTAAACTAAAGCGAGTCAGCGGAGAGGGGCGACAGCTGGCTCCCTCAATTGAATGCCCCATAATCTCTATCTCGCAAGTTGGAAGAAGGTCAAGCAATCTTACTGTCGGAGGACATGTGGATGGAAAGGAATGTTTACTGACTGTAGATACGGGTTCATCCCATTCCATCATTCGATCAGATTTAGTCAACAAGAAGATAAGACCATTGCTTGGAGCAAGATTACGTACAGCCACGGGAGAGGAAACCCAGGTAATTGGAGAAGCAGCATGTGAAGTAGCAATTGGGAACGTCACGGTACTACACAATTTTATAGTGGCAGAGATTGTTGATTAAATCGTAATTGGAGTGGACTTCTTAATCAACCAAGGCATCAAGATCGATATGTAAAGCAAGACGATGCGATATAAGAACATGGATGTGCCACTTAATTTCGGCTACGAGAGAGACTACAGCAGTAAACGAGTGCTGGTGGAAGAGAGTCAGCAAATACCATCAAAATCCGAAGCCTTCGTCTGGGCAAAGGTTGATGGAGATTGTGGGACAAACAAATTGTGGGTTGTCGAAGCAGCAAACAAATCAGCACCGAACATACTTGTAGGAAAAACCCTGGCTGTGACAAACCAAGATTGACGTATTCCCGTAAGAGTACTCAATGAGTTCAAGTCACCACTCAAAATGGCCAAAGGAGCTATTTTGGGAAGATGCCAAGAGGCTGAAGTAGTTATTAACTGTGAACAGCTCCAGGAACACGTTTTATCTAGTAATACTGATCTTTCAAATGACATCACGGCATGGACGGAGGGACTAGGGGAAGATTATCAGAGTAAGGCAAAGCAACTGCTCCTAAAGTACGCAAGCATATTTGACCAGGATGGTTCCAAACCAGGCCGCACCAATTTTGTGAAACATCAAATTGACACTGGAGACGCGAGGCCGATACGTCAAACTCCTCGTAGTGTTCCACTGGCAAAGCGGGAAGTTGTGAGTCAAATCGTACAAGAAATGAGCGACAGCGGAGTCTTCGAACCATTAGCTAGTCCATGGAGCTCACCTGTGGTACTTGTGAAGAAAAAGGATGCGAAAATGAGGTTTTGCGTAGACTACCGCAAGTTGAACGACGTCACGAAAAAGGATAGCTACTCATTGCCAAGAATTGACGGCACTCCGGACTCGCTCTCGGGTACGAAATAGTTTTCCACATTGTACTTGAAAAATGGCTACTGGCAAGTGGGTGTGAAGGAGGAAGACAAAGAAAAAACAGCCTTCAGCGTCGGAGGTGGTCTTTGGCAATCTACAGAAATGCCTTTCGGACTTTGTAATGCACCAGCTACTTTTGAGAGACTCATGGATCAGGTATTGAAAGGACTGCACTGGAAAACTTGTTCGGTATACCTGGACGACATCATTGTATTGGGCAAGAACTTCGATGAACATCTTAAAAACTTGGAGGAAGTTTTCCAGAGTTTTCCACTGGTCTGAAACTGAGTCCCAAAAAGTGTGCGCTGTTTAAAAAGGAAGTAAATTATTTGGGTCACGAGGTAACGACAGAAGGCATCCTTACTGCGAATGAAAAGATAGAGGCAGTAAAGGATTGGCCAAGACCACAGAACCTACATGAATTGAGAAATTTCCTTGGGCTGCGCACATATTACCGCAGATTTGTACCAAATGTTTCTAGCGTAGCCCATAACCTCCATGAGCTTACATGAAAAAACAAAGCTTTTGAATGGAAGAAGGAGCAAGAAGTGGCTTTTCAAACATTGAAGGAGCGTTTGTGCACTGCCCCAATGTTAGCATATCCGATTCCAGGAGCAACATTTATTCTAGATACAGATGCGAGTGGATATGCTATAGGAGGCGTTTTATCACAACTGGTCGATAGACAGGAGAAGGTAGTTGCATATTACAGCCGTTCGATTGGAAAACCAGAGAGGAACTACTGTGTTACGCGGAGAGAGCTGTTGGCATTGGTAGAGTGCATTAACATTTTCACAAATACATCTACGGCCAGCGATTCCGTGTCAGAACAGATCACGCAGCGTTGAAATGGCTTCTGCAGTTCCGTAATCCGGAAGGACAATGGGCACGGTGGATCGAGCGACTACAAAGCTATGACTTTTCCATTGAGCATCGAAAAGGTAGTACCCATGGAAATGTCGATGCAATGTCACGAAGACCATGTAGTTTGGAATGCAAGCACTTTTTAAAGGCCGAGGCTAAAGAAGACATTATAGATGTCCGGCTAATGACTATAACGTGTGCGGATGAATGGGACAAGGAACAACTAAAGAAATGTCAGCTAGAAGATACAGATCTGTCACATGTTATGCAAGGGCTCGAACGAAACGAAAAACCAAATAGAGAGGAGAATACAGCAGAGAGTCCCATTGCGAAGTCATATTGGGCACAGTGGGACAGTTTAGAATTGATATCCGGTTGCTTGTATCGAGTATGGGAGAGTGAGGATGGTCAATGCAAGAAGAAACTGATAGCTGTTCCCAGAAAGAGGATTCCTGACGTGCTCAGGGAGCTCCATAATGGTCCAAGCGGACCAAGACGCTCGAGAAGATTAAACAGAGATTCTATTGGGTTGGTTGTCGTCAGTCGGTCACTGAGTGGATTGCGAACTGCGAGGTTTGCAGCAGAGCGAAAGGGCCCAAAACCCGAAGTCATGGCCAGATGAAGCAATAAAACTCAGGTGCGCCATATGAAAGGATCGCCATGGATGTTGCAGGTCCATTTCCTACTAGAAACTGCGGAAACAAATATGTACTGGTGGTTATGGATTACTTCAGCAAATGGCCAGAAGTATACCCAATCCCAAATCAAGAAGCGGAAACAGTAGCAGAAGTGTTTATAAACAATTGGGTTGCAAGGTATGGTGGGTACCAATGGAGTTACATTCTGACCAAGGCAGGAATTTCGAATCAGCTGTGTTCCGGGAAATGTGTCAATCATTGGGAATTCGAAAAACACGGACAACTGCATTGCATCCTCAGTCCGATGGTATGGTGGAACGATTCAATAGAACATTGGAGGAGCATTTAAGGAAAGTAGTAGACAAGGAGTGGGATACACATATATCATTATTCTTAATGGCTTACCGATCGGCAGTGCATGAGACAACTGGCCAAACTCCAGCAAAGGTATTTTTTGGCAATGACCTTCGACTGATTTGAAGTTTGGGATAGATGCCGATGCGGAGAGAAATGTCAAGAAATCCACTGGTGTCTTGGAAGAAGAGCTGAGAGAGATACACGATCTTGTAAGGCAACGATCAAAAATTATGAGTGACAAGATGAAAGCGAGGGACGATAAAGCAATTAATTCGGAAGGGTTTCAGGAAGGAGATTTGGTGCTGTTATACAACCCACAACGAAAAAAAGGTTTGTCCCCGAATTTGCAGTGTAAGTGGAAAGGCCCATACAAAGTTGTAAAACGGATCAACGATGTAGTGTACCGCATACAAACCACGAACCGAAATGAAAGTGGTTCATTTGGAAAGGCTGGCAGTGTTTAGATCGAGAGATTTCTCTGATCGGAACGATCAGACTTAGGTGGATGGCAGTGTGACGAATATGAGTGACACTAAGGGATACTCACATCCCTAGTCTGATGCTAAGTAAATGACGTCACAACAACAATAAAGCAGACATTCACTTATATCTACTTTAACGAATAAAACATTATGTCTACACATATGTACGTACACGCAGCAGAGGAGAGATGCACAAACACATGCAGATATCTCATCTGAGATGCTCCCAAAAATATGCAATTGTAATTGTTGAAGTGTCGCTCACAAATACACGCATATGAGGAGCTATATACGTGCATCTATAGTTATAATTATATGGCGGTAATTAAGTAAATTCTGGAAGCGCCCAGAAGATGCCACGAGGAAATCACAGAGTATAAAAGCACCAGCGGTAGAGGCGCTATAATCAGTTTTGATTAAAACGCTATCTGGCGAGCAATAGTAGTGTTATTTATTGTGAAGTACATTAATAAAGGCCATTTTTCCATTATTCAATATTGGAGTTATTTATTCAACAGTTTAGTGATTCGAACTTAGCAGAAGGTTGCAAATAAGAGGGTTTGCAGTAAATTCGTTACAATATCTACTGATATCTAGCGAAATGAAATGATGCATTTTGCTATACTTTTTCAAAACAAAATTTGTTTGTTTATGTATATATGGGCGAATCCCAAAAAATGTCCATCCGAACCGAAAATCAAAAGTGGTCAGACGTTATTTCTATCATTTGGCCTTAAAGGTCAATTACGTGTATGATGTGGAAATCAAAAAGTTTATTCTCTCCCCTCATCATGGACAGAGAAATATGATTTTAAAGAAAGGCTTCACCGGTTTTACAAATTTGCATGTTTAACTAACAAAATATAACGTGCTGTCTGAATATTGTTGCGCTGCTAAACCTAGGTCTACATTTTTGCTTTTACCAAAATTTTGTGTAGACTTTTATTTAGCATTAAAAAAAGCTTTGGAAAATGGAGGTTTTATAAGTGGATCCTGCCCTTATTCTAGTTATTTTGCTATTAGGCAAACGTCGACTTAAATAGCTTTCAGATGATAAATAGGCACTAAAATTTTTCCAGGAAAGTTCTGGTTTTTATTGGTGCCTAAAATGTGTCAAGTCAAATACCTCTCTTCCATTAGTTGATCCATATAGTGGTCTCTAACTTTATTTCTTTTTAGCCAACGAATAACGCTTACATAAATATGTCAGAAAAAGGGCATTTTGCTGTTAATTGATTCATGGATATGTTAAAGAAATATTACAAAATATGAAGAAACTTTGAATTTTTGGATCTCTTTTTTAATTTATTTATACTGGCTTATGCGAACATCTCAAATATAAAGATACTTCGATGGGTTGACTACATCCCGAACCAGCAGGTTGAACTGCATGGCTTCTGCGATACGTCAGAAAAGGCATATTGCGCCACCATAAATCTGCGAACAACCCACGGTGCCACTACGTCGTCTCACCTTCTGGTCGCTAAAGGCAAGGTTGCCCCTCTTCGCACCACCAGTCTTCCAAGACTAGAACTGTGTTCAGCTCTACTCCTTGCCCGAATAATCGCCGTCGTACAATCCCATCTCGAGCTCTCTCTTAAAAATCTTTAAATATGGTCTGACTCGGAAATTGTGTTAGCATGGCTTGAAAAGCCTCCCCACGCTTGGAAAACTTTCGTATCCAATCGAACAGCTGAAATTATGGATCTCGTCGGAAGCGCCTCCTGGAAGCATGTAGGCAGTCGCGACAATCCAGCAGACATGGGCACTAGAGGATGCAAACCCATGGACTTGGAAAATTCTTCGCTGTGGTGGAATGGCCCTGCGTGGCTGACCCAGCCCCCCGAAGCTTGGCCAAAACCATCTACCCGCAGCATCAACCCGCCTGAAATGCGCCGAGTCGAAGCACTATACTCAGCTGAAGATGACCCCGATGTATTGGATCGATTTTCCTCTTTTTCTCGCGCCCTCAGGGTCATGGCATATGCCTTCAGGTTCATTAATAATCTCAAGGACCGAATTCGAGGCATTAAACCCGCTTACACTCCCTCTCTGTCTCATGAAGATCTCCGCAAAACGAAAAATAAACTTGGAACGAGCCACTATTGCAGCCGCACCTTCACCACCATCATCCAAGCATCAACGTCAATATCAATTCTCCACCGCCACCGGAACCATCCGCAGCAGCCGCATCCCAAAAAAAAAGGGAAGGTAAATTTGCTACGCCTATCCCTTTAACATATACAAACGATTATCTGAGGAAAATCGAAAATCAGTTCTGAATTCAACAAGATATGAATTTTAAAGAATAATATAGGTTTTATTGGTATATTCAACAATTTCATGTCAAGACACAAAAGAAAGCAGCACAAATTATCTTGCATTTTTCTCGTGAATCTTATCTGCTGGAAAAAAAAAATATATACAAATATGTCGACTAGAAATGGTTAATTGGGAATATCTTATCCAAATTTCAATGGATTTATTATATTCGTGAGCTTTTGAACGTAAAATTATATATGGACCCTTCAAAGTTTTGATCCATTTTATACTTTTGTTCTATTTCTTCTATAAAACTAACTTTTAATGGCCTAAAAATTTATCGAAGAATAAACAGAAGGAAGGCTATACGTCCCCGCTTATGAAAAGGGGGTTTTGGGCCCTTAGCCCCGAATTTGAGGGCGTTTTTAAAATTCCAGGTATGCAGATAGAGTAAATCTCTACTAGACCTAAAACTTGAAGTCTCGCAAGCATAAATTTTCAATGTTATTTAGTGTAATTCATACGCGTTTTACAAAGATATTTCAGATTTCAATAATATACGGGTAGTGGGTCTTTATTTCACTTTCTGTCTCTCATTTAGAGAATGTAAAATCTCCCTTTAGCTTCTTTAAGTTTTGCATACTTTCACAAGCATTAAAAAATTACTTCTATGCCTTGTCGCATCCGAACCTAATCATATATGGTCATATCTATATATTTACTTTTTTGAGGTACCCACAATTGTTGCTTCAAATATTTGTAATATTCTCTCAGTGCGCTGCTCATGATCTATTTTATGCAGGTTGAAATTGGTGCGAATGCGCGTACGTTACCAAAGACTTGCCCATATGTATTTGCAAAGTTGAATTGCGTTATTAAGTTGACATGTGAACAAACAAAGGGAACACTTAATTAGTTTTATCTGTTTTCAAGCTGGTAATATTCCATCGTACACTGCTACAAAATCAGAGTTTGGAGCAGTGTACTAAATTGTGAGCAACAACACTTAAAACTTAAGTGGGCTGACATAGTCAAGATCTTGCCTTAAGTATAAATGAGACGTTAATTTGCTGTGGATTTAAGCGTCGGTTCGTATTTCATATATTCGTAAAACTAGCCAATAACCGCGGGTCAGTCCGGCCGAAGAAAATACAACATAAAACTATTGCGATATACCAAAACATGATCTTGAAAACAGTACCGAGACCGTCCAGAAAATAATCTTTGAATAGTCAAAACAAATTGCGAAATGTTCGCAGTCGCGGAAATAACCACACAGTGATAATTAGAAGGAATGATATGCTGGATATTTTAAAAAGGTAGGCTCCAATACACTTTTTTTATATGATTTTGAATAGCTCCCTTTACTTTGCACACAGATTGTATTAATTTTGGTAGCATAACGGGCATAAACGAATCGAGATAAATATAGACTTCCATATATCAAAATGCTAAGGATGAAAAAAGGAATAGATTTAGCCATGTCCATTCAATCGTCCATCCATACTTCGGTGCACACGATAAAAAAAAAAAAATAAATGTAAGGCGCGATAACCTCCTAGAGATCTAAGGCTGAGTTTCTCTTACAATTTGCGTAGTGCTCCTCTTGATTTTCCTTACAAATTGGCCGGACGGGACCTACTGAGAGCTTTTCATGGCAGAAATACACACGGAGCGCTTGCCAAACACTGCCACACATTGTCTTCTAATTGAAAAACCTTATTTCCTAAATTTTGATGTGGCTTTGCCCGGGGTGTGAACCCAGGGTATACGGTGTGGTAGGCGGAGCAAGCTACCATCACACCGCGGTGGCCGCCACGGTGCACACGATAACTTGAGTAAATATTGAGAACTAGCTTTACCCGTCGTACGTTGTAACGCCCGAGATCGAATGAATGTTGCGTTATTTCTTCTGTTTTGTTTGTTGATAATTTAGTTTATTGCTCTGTAAAAAATGAGTTGAATTTTGTACGCATATTTGGTGAAACTAATAGCAAAAGCAAACCGTACAGGAGACTGTAAGTGCTTAAAATCGAATGGCAAATCTGCAGGAATCATTGGGATCTGTGGTATGAGCACATCTTCACTTTTGCTTTTACCGCTGATGATTGTTGCTTCGATTATATTCGGAATTAATTTCTTAACGCAAAGTCTGGTTCCATTACAAGGTTCGATCGATTTATATTTCGTCGCTTCACCAGGAATTTGGTTTTGAATGCGCTCATTGAATTTGTTAACATGACTATTTTTGGGAGCTAAGTTTACTCCTTCGCATAAAAAAATTTTTAATTTAAAATTCTTAATTCAGAAATATGAAAAACCTTCGTCTTGATCGAAGGAACCTATAGCCAAAATTTCTTGATGATTGAAGCGTGAGAAATACGTTTCCATAGGGAACACACACACAGAATTTGATTTTTATAGAAATGTAGATAGACTGAAACTACAACTTTTTTTACGGCGGAAGATTACTAAACGTTCAAAAGGAATAACAGCCAAACTAAACAATGCAGTCAAACTTTAGGTGTTAAAATAACCTAAGTTTGTACGGCAGCCATAGTTTTGAAAAATCCCATTTGTAGGGAAGGTGCCACGCCCCTTTTTTCACAATTTCATATTTTACTGGAGGTGTTGGGACTTAGCGTCATATAGCTCCTTACCTTTTTTCATTATCCTAACAATACTAAATCCAGAGATAGGCAGTATGATACATACCATTTGTATGGGAGGTGCCACGCACCCTTTTTCGAATTCCACATTTTCTTGGGGGTGTTAAGGATTGGCCCCATATAACTCCTTACTGAATTTCAATGTTCTGGCATGTATACCTTCAGAGTTATGCAGTACCAAAGATTCCATTTGTATGGGAGGTGTCTCGCCCCTTTTATATATCGAAATTATTTTCAGCCTAAAACCTTCGTGTTAATCGAAGGAAGATATAGCCAAAGTTTGGTGATGATTGAAGCGTGGGAAATACGTTTCCATAGCGAACACACACACAGAATTTGATTGTTATATACATATATAGATAACTAGCGGCCCGTACGTGCTTCGCTACGTATAAAGAGATATAATAAATCAAACTCATTTATTTCAAAAAAAAAAAAGATATTTTATTATTTGCTAGCTATTTTAAAACTTAATCCAAAAGATTTGGATAAACAATATTTTTTTTTTTTCCATCTTGAGCATGAATAAACAAACGGCTGGGGGCACCGACTCTGGAACAGGCAACATAAACAACAACAAACATGTGAAAAACATGATTCCTCCAAATTCACACCACAAACGTTAAGTGTTTGCCCTTGGGCTTTGTTGATGGACATTGCAAATGATAAACGTACAGGATATTGTAATCGTTTGAATTCAAACGGCATGTCAGTTGGAATCATAGGGAAACGCGGTATTTAACAAACTTCTCCTTTTGATTTACCAGTTAAGATCGCAGCTTCAATCAAATTTGGCAATAAATTTTTCACTGCCTACCTGGTGCCCTTACACAGTTTTGGTAGATTAATTTTTCGCAATAATATAATCAAAGAACCCACTTTCAGATTCAAACAATGCGGTGGCATACCAGCCGGTTCTAATGAATTTAAAAAATCAATTGGATAATTCATTGCCCCATATTGATTCATAGCACTGTCAATTGATTTATATGCCGTGACTACACCTGGGAGTTTTGCTTGAATTTGAAAATTAATGGCGTTGATATGAATGTTCTTCGGTGCTAAAATGGCGCGTTCTCTCAACCAATCATGATTTCTGTAATTCTGAAGAATAAAACACATTCAATCAATTCATCTATCGATTTCGTAATTGTACAAATATTGTTCGGTACAGTGATCTATCCGTTGATTCTGTCGATTTGTATTTTGCCATCACCAATTTCTAACAATTGTTTTGAAAACTTATGGGCAGCTGGATCATTTTGTAGGTGAATACGCATATTAATGTCCAGTGTCAATTTTTGTACATATCTTCAAAGAACTGATGACTTGAAACAGGCATTTATTTCATCAGCCGGAGTTGATCGAGGAATGACAGGAAATGTTTGTCAAAAATCTCCTGACAGTAATATCAAAGCACCACCAAAAAGCTGTTGGTTACCACGTAAATCTTGCATTGTTCGATTAAATGCTTCTAGTAATTTTTTATTCGCCATTGTACACTCATCCCATAAAATAATTGATGTTAATCGCAGAACTTTTGCCATAGCAGAATTTCTTGAAATATTGCAAGTTGGAGTTTCAATCACCTGTACATTCAATAGCAATTTTAGTGCAGAGTGTGCTGTCCGACCACCTTCTAATAATGTAGCAACAATTCCCGAAGATGCAAGTGCCAATGCAATTTTCTGTTCCGATCGAATAGTCGGTAAAATCAGTGATATAACGAACGTTTTGCCTGTATCACCAGATGCATCCAAGAAATATATTCCACCTGAAATGGCTTGCATGATTGTGTCATATACATGTTTTTGCTGAATATTCATTTTGGTTATATTCGATTGTACAAATAAATGCAAATCATTAGAATTGAATTCCTGCTCACGTTGCAATTCATGATCAAAGAGATCATGCATCTAACGATTTGGTGCGATCATACCAAATTGTACTAATGTTTTATTTGCAATCGTTAGACACGTATCTTCAATTGTTATCAAAGCTTCGTTGTACATTTCCAAAGTTAACAAAAAATCAGGATTTCTTGCATGATGACGCATATGAATTAAAATATCTTCTGCAATATAATATTTAGATTTGTTTCATAATTCAAGTGGATTTGATGGCACACATATTGATAATATAATGGCAAATAGCATTCGTGTTTTTTGAGGATGAGCCGAAATAGATGCATCATGAAGTGTTGAATCCCAATGTGCATCATACTCCAACAAATGCAAAAGTTGGAATGCTTCACGGTATGTTTGACACAAATGACCGTTGACTGTTCTCAATTCTTGAAATGATTTTGGGCATTTCACGTTAACTAATAACAATATCAAATAAATACACTCAATATTATTTGGATATACTGTATATATTCTCCCAATTGCATCTGTTTGAAAAATGCCAGGATGTCTATGAACTGCTCTTCCTTGTTTACATCTTTGATATTTTTTCGAAGACACATTCCATGTGTAATACTGAGGCACTTCAGAATATAACAAAGTTATCGCAAATGTATCAGTTTCGCATAATTTGAAAAAAGCTGTTAACGTAGTTGCTGGTGGTTGTGATGCTCTTTTCAATACATTTCCTACATTAAAATAAACACGTTGGCCATTCTCAAGATGTACAGCCAAGTGAACAACCGCAGGATGTCTTTCGTGCATTGGAAACGACATAGTCCTCCAGACAGCTCCATTGCTACTAATATAGCACCCCATTTGATACTGAGTAATTTCATCATTTGTATTATCACCAGCAACACCGAAAATTGCCATATCGCTCCCTTTATTTACATACTTGCAAATATATTTAATGAAGTTGACAGAATTACAATATTCCACATTTATATGAGCATTGAATATTTTCGACAATAATGGACAATACGGAACCACCCAACGATTACTAACTTCAACTTCCTGGTTATGCATTCTAATGGTTGCCGTTTTGCCATTATCATTAGGTGATCTATATCGATACAACGGATATCCGTTATTGCCCGTTATGGTATCTGAAGTAAATTGCCTTGGGTATCGTTTCGAACACTTTTCATCAATCATACATGGTGAATTCAAATTTAGTTCACCGCAGAGTCCATGTATCATGTTTTTAACAACAACTTGAAATAACTCAGGATCGGCAGTGTGATCAGGAATTTCAGCTGATATAAGGTTATCGATTTGATCCGGAGTTATTTTATGTACCAGCCAAATTAGTATATGTGCCTGCGACAATCCCCTTTTCTGCCATTCGATGGAGTACATATGGCAACGCACCTCCCCAAATACATATAATTTTACAATTAAATCCATAAGTGCTTTACATTTTTGCCGAAAAACACGTGTAATAATGTCATGATGATCGGTTGTCGACTTTCCTGCAAAACAATTGTTTTTGATGTCATCCCACTGCGGATTACAATGTACATGTAATGAACAGATCCGGTCGACCGTATTTTCTTACATAACACATTGAGTCTTGTGCATATTCGTTCATATTCCGTGGGCTACCGATATACGATGATGGCAATATATTTAAACGTCCGATGTCATTAATATTATCATCATTCGCTATCGGATCTTGCAAATGAATATATTGTTCAGATCTTAATTTTGCTTGGTTGAAACGAATAAAATTAAGACGTTCTGTTTCTATTTTGGCATATTTCTATATGACTTGAAAAATTTATACAAATGATGAAATGTCAACACACTGAAAATATTGTATACCTGTTCGTGGATCAAGCATTGGTATATTGATATGGTACCCATCGAAACCTTTCCAATGCAATATTGGGTATTGTAATGCGTCGTAACTACGATGAAGTTCTGAAACACGTTGCAATTGCTCATTTCTGCGATGAAGTATAATATCACGGGATTGAAACTGATCACCAAGTTTTACAGTTGCAACCTCATCAATTGTCGGTGCATTGAATCGCCTTTCATGCTCTCCAAAAGTGTTCTATCAGCCCTTATTACGATTTTGTGATTATCAGATGGCATATGATCGAGAGAAATTTTGAACAATTGAACTAATGCGTTATGCTGATGGAAAAACCTTTGTAGCTCACAAATAATTTCTCGTCTTGTATTCAAAGCAATTGCACAACGTTGATCCAATTCACGATTTTCATCACCAATAAAATAAATTTGCAAAAATGTGTAATCAGCGTCGGGGTATGGCAATAACGAACCAGCTTGATGATAAATTTGGTCCTGAATCTGCAACAAGTATGCAATTTTAGGTATATGTTGCATAATAATTTTTAAAACTATAGAATACTTTTATGATTCAGATTTATTGGGACAATCCTGTTTAAGTATTTACCTTAAACGTCGGCATAAAATTATCTCTAATAATGTTAGTAGCACCAAAAGAAGTCATTTGAAATGCCGAATTGTATTGTTGAATATGACTCAAAAAGTGCTTCGAATTTTCAGAAGTCCCAAAAATTAATGAAGACAATGGTTCGGGTGGAGTTTCTAATGCTGGCAATCTCACTTTGCCATTAGCACAACACATGCCGGGCGTTTCACTTGAAAATTTAGCCGCATCACAATGTGGACATATTACGTCCATTATTCCAATATATCCGTACATACTGTAATCAAAAAAGCAGCACGCATAATTTCAGGTAAAACAGATCTATTTCGTGCATTACGTTCACGCTGCGATGCATTAGCTTGTACCCGTTCATCTGGAGTCTGTGATCGCCTTTGTAATGCCGCAGCATTTGCATTACGCATTCGACGACCTATATTTCCTCGTGTGGGTTGGGGCATTTTTCTTTCAATTAAAAAAGAATAAATTAAATTTAAAAAAATATCTACATTAACAGTGGTACACCATATGTTTTTTCGATTAAGGAAACACACATGCATTCGTGTTATTCACTTCAGCAGTTCAAAACTTACCGTTTTTTGCTCGGAAATTCGCTTTGTGCTATATTTCTTCTTTTCACAAATTCACACAAACTTCAATAATTATTAAACAAAAACACTATTTTCATTTTTATGTACTAATTTGCCCCGCGGTAATTTCGGACACCACTGAACGTATTGGGCTGCTTCGTTTATTCTGCTAACGAATGCTGTGGAGGCCAAAGAAAATGCTCCAGCGATGTTTGCACTCCAATGTCATTTATTCTCCTAATTTGAATTTTCTTAATGCTAAGAGCCAAAGCTCCATATACCTATCTATACAAAATATTCATGTATTTCTCTATGCAAAAAAATGCACCGTAATATTGTTCGATGGCTTTTCAAAGCCTACTTTGTTTGTCGATTTGCCTGCTACATACATACATGTTGATATAAATATAATGCAAGTAAGTTTGCAGGTGGGAATAATAAGTAAGCTAGTTAAGACGAAAGTACATAAATTTGGGAGCGCAAGAGCGTAGCTAAGTAGGTGCACATCTCGTTTAGTAAATGATTAAACTATTATTGATGTATATATGTTAATATGAAAACGTATTATCCGCTGGCTAAGTGGGATGAATCTGACCAAACAAATGGGTTTTTGGTGTGTTTTTCAAAATAATTTCACCATACATTGAGCGCTTTTCAGCGCCTTCAGGTAAAAAGATTATATTGTTATGTGTATATATCTCGAGTCCTTAGTTACCCAGCGAAAAGAAAATCCCTCTTTTCATTAGCATTTATCAACAATTTACAATGGATACTCATGTGGGTCAAACACATCCTAGGGTTATCCGGGTCCACGTTTTGGTCTATATCTCGAGACCCTAGTCACGGAGGGGCATGAAAAATAATCTATACTATAGCAATCATCAACAGCTCTCATTTGCTACCCATATTGTACAAGCACATCCTAAAGTTATCCGGGTCCACGTTTTGGTCTATATCTAGAGACTCTAGTCACGGAGCGGCATGAAAAATATTCTATACAATAGCATTCATCAACGGCTTCCATTTGATACCCATATTGTACAAACACTTCTTGTGTTACCCGGGTCCACGTTTTGGCCTATATCTCGAGACCCTGGTATCCGATTCTTAAAATTTTAAAACATAAACCATCTAGTGAATAGTCAGAACAAAGCCTAAAAATTTGGTTTGGATAGGTGAGCCCGTTCTTGACTTATAAAATCACAACGAAAAATGGCATTCATTTTTATATATATAGATATAAGTAACATTAACCCCAAATTTAGGTGTTTATAAATTCAATTTATTTATTTCGTAAAATTCTTATTAAACACTTGTGTCTAGTTTATTCAAGAAACGAGAGTGAGTGTAAATGAACGTAAAACATAAAAGCTTACTCTGGAAAATAGTTATCGCGCTTAGCAACAATGTTTATATACATTAATCTAAGAGTATGAATATGTTTACAACATAATATAAAGACATAATGTCACTCCTCCCTTCCTAAGCAAATGCTATATTCTTACATTAGATATTAAAAAAAAAAAAAACAAAGTTTTAGACATTTAATTATGCTAAGTTCAGAAAGTATAATTTATAGTGTAATATATATGACATTAAAAATATTTTACATTTCATAGAAATTATTTTTTCTTACGCTTAAACTGATTTTTGTATTTTCTTAGATTTCTGTTTTTAAATTTAACGATAAAATGTTCATTATCATCCTCTGCTTGGACTAACTTTACTTGTTTAAACGGATTTTTCGTTTTGTCCAAACGATTTCTAGAATTTTCTGCACCAACGAAATTCCTATCAATGGGAACATCTTTTCGTTTAGTATTAATATTTTGGATTCTCTTTTCTTTCACGAGTTGCGGATTTACTTTTGGAGAAAGTTTATTAAAAAAAATGTTGTATGGGGCCTCCCCAGTCGTAGAATGCACAATATTGTGATTATATGTGAAAATCGTTTGCTCTATTTTAAAATATTTTATTTCCTGATTATCTGAAGTACTAATTATTCTGAGTTTTTCATTAAAGGTTTTATGCAAGCGCTCGATATCGCCAATACCAGTTTTACCAATGGTCACCTCAATTTTTACATTTAATTGGTCACACCACTGTTTTATATCGATATTGTTTATGCCTTAATCCTGGTCTATCTTTGGTACTTTTGGAGGGCCCATTACGTTAAATACCTCCCAAAGCGCTTTCTCTGTTTCTAACCAGTTCAGTGAACTCACCTCTTCAACTATAGCATACTTAGAGTAAATGTCTATGCATGTCAAGTAGTGGAGCTTATCCCATTCCCAAATGTCAACGACAAATTTTTCTCTTGTTTCGTAGAAAGGAGGTGTGACTTTAAGTGAAATTTTGCATACGATGTGATCATTTTTGCAATGATTGCACAACTCGCACTTGTTTATTACCTTTGTAATCTCTTTCAAATAACTGGGAAAATAATACTTTAATTTAAAACACTTGGCAACCTTTTCAAAACCTTGATGCAGCGTTTCAAGGTGTATTTCTAGAATCTTTGTTTTAAATTCAGCATATTCTAATATATTTTGTAACAGTTTTTCGAATTACTGAATTTTGTTTATTTTGCACTATCGACTTATATACATTTTGGAAAATTACAAAGTCGTTATTATTCGGAATATAAATGGCAACTTTATGATTAAGTAGATATTTACTAATTACTTCTTTGATAAGCTCGTTATTAAGTTGAGTATAAGTTACAGTAGTTAAGGTATTGGCAAAAACATTTTCCTGTACTAAAAGAATTCCTGTTGCCTCTAGTTAATTTTAATTGCCGTTTGAATACATTTAAGGGGCTTACTGTAATCCTTATGAAATTTTGTGAGTCCTCAGGAGCGGAGTGAATAGTTGCTGCATTTGAATCATCTTCGCCATAGTTACATTCCTCAATTTTAACTCTTGATAAAGCATCTGCTACATGGGTCTCTTTCCCAGCAATATATTGCACTTCGAAATCAAACTCATTCAATTTTATTTTCCACCTCGGCAACTTTGAATTAGGCTCCCTTAAATTATGCAGCCATTGCAAAGGACGATGGTCGGTATAAAAAAGGAACTTCTTACCGTATAAATACGGCCTAAAATACTTTGTTGCCCACACCAAAGCTAGTAACTCCTTTTCGGATGCCGAGTAGCTGAGCTCATGCTCATTTAACGTACGGCTTCCATAGCACACGGAGCGGCCATCTTGGCTTCGCACTGCCCCTAGGGCTTTATTTGATGCATCCGTTGTGAGAGTAAAGAGTTTACTGTAATCAGGATAAGCTAGTATTGGATCTTTAGTAAGCAGTAGCTTGATTGTATCTACTGCTTTTAGAAAATTTTCATTGCTTGAGTCAATTTTGCTGCCTTTTTTTAAACAATGCGTTAGGGGCTTAGTTATATTAGAAAAATTCTTGATAAATATTCGGTAAAACCCTGCTAAACCAATAAATTGTTTAATTTCCTTTTCGGTTCTAGGAACCGGATATTTAAGTATTGCTGCCACTTTATTAGGGTTTGGTTTTATCCCATCATCTGTAATAATGTGTCCAAGGAATTCCGTCTCTTTCTTTAGAAATTCACATTTGTTTAATTGAATTTTTAAATTAGCTTTACTTAATCTATCAAAAACTTTTCTAAGCGAGTCGATATGCTCCTGCAGCGATGTACTGAAAACGATTATGTCGTCTAAGTACACTCTGCAATTGACATCAATTAACCCATCCAGCACTGTGTTCTTCAGCCGCTGGAAAGTTGCAGGAACGTTTTCAACCCAAAAGGCATTCTAAGGAATTCGTAGTGCCCATTTTGTGTCGAAAAACCTGTCTTTTTTCGATCATCGGGGTCCATTTCTTTTTTATGGAACCCCCTAGCAAAATCTATAGTGCTAAAATACATACATCTCCCCAATTTGTCGAGAATATCATCCATATTCGGTATAGGATATTTATCGCTGATAGTTATATCGTTCAACTTACGATAATCAAAAACGATCTTGAACGCCCGATGCATTAAGTTTTTTTGGTACTATCCAAATTTGTGTAGAATATGGCGAGCTATTATTAGAAATAATTTTTTGATCCAACATGTCCTTAATTTGTCTGTTCACATCGGCCCTGTGAACTTCTGGGTACCTATATGATTTCACGTAAATAGGATCCTCGTTAACAGTTTTAATTTTATGCTTCACCGAACTTGTAAAGGTTAATTTTTCTCCTTCTTTATAAAACAAACTACTGTATTTAACTAAAAGTATCTGTAGATTTTTCCGTTCTTCTTTTTTTAAATCACCTAGCACAAATATATTTTCTTCTGGCTCTTGACTTATATTTAATTCATTTAGCAGATTACTATGTTTATTACAAAAGACTTCATCAACGAACTTGTATTTACCTTCATTTAAAATAATAACTTTACTTGGTATGTCTATATGTGACAATTGGTTTAGAGCATTCCACCCCAACAGCCCATCAAAATTATTAGAAAAATTGTAAACGTAAAATTGTATTTTATTTTGTTTATCGTCGACCATTTCCTGTGTATTATTTAATACGATTGATCCAGTAACGGTTCTTAAATTTAGAGGATGAGAAGATATTATTTGACTACTTATCTTATTCGGTTTAATTAAACTTACAGATCAATTAAAACATCACATAATTTATTTTGAATATTCAATTGAATGATTCAAGGTTCGATTCGAGCTCAAGGCCAGAACAATAATTTTTTTCTAATTATTGTTATTTTTAAATTTTTCTAAATTTGAAAAATTGTATTTTGTTTTTGGAATAGTAAGAAGAAAATTTTTCAGACAACCTACCATAGCTACGCAGATAGATCCATTTCGAAGGGTGCTAAGCCTTCATCATCAGTACGCTTTAGGTATGCTGCGCTAACCATTTAGCTATACAGCGCATATATTAGCGCAGCATGCCTAACCATTTAGCTATACAGCGCATATATTAGCGCAGCATGCCTAAAGCGTACTGATGATGAAGGCTTAGCACCCTTCGAAATGGATTTATCTGCGCAGCTATGGTAGGTTGTCTGAAACATTTTCTTCTTACTATTCCAAAAACAAAATACAATTTTTCAAATTTAGAAAAATTAAAAAATAATAATAATTAGAAAAAAATTATTATTCTGGCATTGAGCTCGAATCGAACCTTGAATCATTTATCAATAGGCTGATAAAAACAAAAACTATTCAATTGAATTCTTGGCAATTTTCCAGGCTTGTAAATGAAAATTTTGTTCATCTTATTCCATAGGCACTGGCTCACCGAATCACCTTATACGAGACTGATTAGAATTAGTTCGCATTTTCTGTGGAGCACCACCTTGGAAGCTACTCTGATTAACACGAGATTGATTCGAATCAGTAGCTGGTATGTATGGAAAGCGGTATTGTTGGCTATTGTGCGACATACTTTGCATTCTACTATTAGGAGGACGATACTGGTTTGCATAAAAGCTAGAGTCTAAGGGGTAGGGAAGTGCACATGGATTAAAGACATTGAAATTTGGTATATTATTCTAAAAGTTACTTTGCTGGTGCGTATTTTGCATTTCAGTATTTAGATTTACTGTTTGCGTTTTACTTTTATAACTTTCATTTCTTCATATTCACCATATTCTTTTAAAATTCGTATCGCTGATGTTAAGTCAGCTGGCGAATTAATGTTAATCAAAGCAATAAGATGATTTGGTAGCTCTCTTTTCAATGTTTTCAAGCTTATCTGCTGTAATTCTCTATTAAAAAGTTCTCACGAGAACTGCCTAAGTTACCTAATTTAATTCGATCTCTTATTTTACATACTTCTTTGTTGATACCTTCACATAATTGCTTTACACTTCTCTTAAGCTTAATGTTATCAATTGACAATATTAATGTAGTAATAGGCGTCTATTTTTTTTTTTTTTATTTTTTTTTTATTTTAATAGGCGTCTGCTCATTGAACTCACTAATTAGCAACTCACGCAATGTAACCCACTTAGCTGGTTGTTCTCTTCTTATTATGTCCAAAGCCGCGCCTCGGAGTGTACTTATTATGCACTGGAAGTTAAAGGGTTTCTCTTCGTTAGTAAGATTAACGAACGGCGGAATGATGCTATCAATGCTTCCAATGTAGAGTGATAGGTAATTTTTATCTCTATCGAAAGGTGAGACATGTGTTATGCTTTGCACTACGCGATCTCTTTTTTCTTTAATTTCTTCACTATTTGCCATCGTACAAGTACTTGTATTTATATTTAATAATTCAATTTGGGAGCAAATTTCGTTTAGATGTTGCTCTTGCATACGGCAGACGTTTAATTGTTATTGTTGTTCGTTCGTACTATTATTTTGCGAGGTGTGTGTTGTAATTGCATAGAAATGAACGTTAACTGGAATTAGCTCCAACATCTCTCTCTTAACACTGTTTTTGTTTGCCCGACTAAATTTTTGTTGTAGGCACTTGTAATTTGCTTTTCGTTTTTCTTATTGTTGTACGTATTACATCAGAATAATTTTTTCTCGTTTCGTCAATATATATTTGTTGTTGTTCTTACTTTTCGGCTATCGCCTGATTATGAACAGTTATTTTCATCAATATTTTTTCTTTTACAGGTCAATTTTTTATATAATTTTAAATATGGTTTAAATGTTTTCACACACAAAACGATGATATATTGATATTTTTTATTATCAGACACACTTGGGTTTATTGCACTGTGCGAATTACTTCGTTATACCTTATTTTTTAAATATTTATTGTCATTTATAATTTAAGTACAGCCGAATTAATTTGTAAGCCGTTATTATTTTTAATTATTTATAACGTAGGTTCGTTTAAAGAATCATTTTGTTTGACTCAGCGACTGCGCCAGTAACATTAGCCACAAATTTAGGGTTTTATAAATTCAATTTATTTACTTCTCAAAATTCTTATTAAACACTTGCGTCTAGTTTACTTCAAGAAACGAGAGTGAGTGTAAATGAACGTAAAACCTAAAAGCTTACTCTGGAAATTTGTTATCGCGCTTAGCAACACTGTTTATATACATTTATTTAAGAGTATGAATATGTTTACAACATAATATAAAGATATAATGTCACTTATATATATGTATACTAGGGCGGGTCGATTTAAAAATCGCTCATTGCTCTGTGAAAATCGTATTCTAGGGATCAAAGTAAGAAACTTTGCCGAAGGAACCATACCTCTAAAACGAATTCTGATGTCCCCCCTTTGGGTCGAACTTTTGGGTAGGGGCAATTTCAATTCTACCTGCTGTGTCACAAGCAATTTTACGATCTGCAATTGTGTCACAGTGATACCTTCATTTTTTAAAACGGTTGAATAAAAAACCCACACAACTATGTTTACGACATGCAAATGAATCACAGTGATGCCTTGGTTTTAAAAGGGGGTTGTAAAAACGCAAATTTCTAATAATTTTTTTTAATTTTTTTTCTATTACTAAGTTAAATTCATTTTCTCATTTACATATGTTCTGACTAAATAAATTTCTAAAGAGAAAAATAAACTCCAAAAAGAAAAAACATAGGCATTTCAAAGTGGGATTTTTCAAAATTTGCCCCTACGACCCAAAGGGGGGACATTAGAATTCGTTTTAGAGGTATGGTTCCTTCGGCAAAGTTTCTTATTTTGATCCCTAGAATATGATTTTCACAGAGCAATGGGCGATTTTTTTGCCTCCCCACAAATCGACCCGGCCTAATGTATACATATATTAACCTGGGTCGATTTGTATGGACGAAAGTTAACCGATATCGCGCCATCGATTTTTCGATAAAAAATTATTTTCGAGCCTGCAAAAAAATGGCGAAAGGGTAAATATTTCGACATAAACACTCATCAAAGCCCTAAAAATATTTTTTTTTTCAAAAAACTGTTATAAAAACGTTGGCGAAGCTTTGAGGAGTGTTTTGGTCGAAAAATTTACCCTTTCGCCAATTTTTTTTGCAAGCTCGAAAATTATTTTGCTGGGTATGCGTAGTGGAACTTTTTTTCCTAAGCCCAAATCCTTTCGAAAAATCGATGGCACGATATCGGTTAATAAATCGACCCATTCTAATATATATATTTGTCAACTATAAAAAGAAATGGTTAAATGGGAATATCTTATCCAAATTTCAATGGATTTATTATATTCGTGAGCATTTTAATGCAAAATTATATATGGCCCTTTAAAGTTTCGATTTATTTTGTACTTTTGTTCTATTTCTATAAAACTAACATTTAATGACTAAAAATGTGTAGAAGAATAAACAGAGGAAAAGCTATACGTCTCCGCTTATAAAAAGGGGGTTTTGGGCCCTAAGCCCGGACTTTGAGGGCGTGTCCGAAATTCCAGGTATGCAGATTTTGTTTACTCTACTAGACCTAAAACTTGATGTCTCGCAAAGAACATATTTTCAATGTCATTTAGTGCAATTCGTTGAGAAGAAATAGTCGCATCGTTAATCTTACAAATTGGTGGGACGGGACCTACTTATTTTATGCCGAATCCGAAAGGCATCCGCAAGGCAGATGAGTTTTCGCTGAGAGATTTTCATGACAGAAATACAGTCGGAGTGCTTGCCAAACACTGCCGAGGGGCGACTTGCTTAGAAAAATTTTCTTCTAATTGGAAACCCTTGTTTCTAAAACTTTGTTGTTGTTTTGCCCGGGGCGCGAACTCAGGCTTTTGGGTGTGGAAGCCGGAGCACGCTACCATCAAACCACGTCCCAACAAATTGCGAACTGTTCGCAATCGTGGAAATAACCGCACAGTGATAATTATCACTAGAAGGAATAACATGATGAATATTTTAAAAGGTATGCTCCAAAACTCCCCTTTTAATACTTTTATATTACTCATTTGTTAATGTAAAAACCGGAGTGTTAAGATTAAATTGTGCAAAAGACACAATATAACAGTGACTTGGAGGTTAGGTTGGGATACGCCCCTCTTAGACAAAGCATCCGATTTTTTATTCCCATTTATTCTCAGAGCATAATGACCTAATATATGTATTTATATTCTTCTCTTTTCGTTAGTTAGCAGCGAACGAGGCTAACTGGTGGCAGCGAATAGAGACGAAAAAGAAGCGAGAGAGTTGAGTTGTTCTTTTGCCGGCAAACAAGAAAGACGTAAATGTCGTGATTTATCAATTCCTGTATTAAACTCATTATATTAAACTTTGTCTTTTAGCATTCAAATTTATTTGAAATCAGCAAATGCTGTCTCTCAGCAAGAAGACCAAGCGATCAGTGTCTCTTGATTAGGGTAGTCATCCTAAACATTTCTCTTTTGATTTACATAGTACGTCATATTGCTGGCATATGCTGGTAGCAATGATATCATTAGTCTGACCACCCGCGGCGTTAGTTCTACTTAATCCAAACTGGAAAAGAAGCGGTAAAGATGGGTTTGATGGTGAATGAGAGAAAAACGAAGTACCTGCTTTCATCTAGCAAAAAGTCAGCTCATATGCACCTTGGAAACCACGCTACTGTTGGCAGCCACAATTTCAAAATAGTAAAAGACTTCATTTATTTGGGAACCAGCATTAACACTAACAACAACATCAGCTCTGAAATACTGCGAATAATCACTATATCACAATAAGGCTATTTTGGACTAGGTAGCAATTAAAAAGTTAAGTCCCCTCTCGGCAAACGATGATCTAGAAGTCGCGTATCACACCCGTATTTCTATATGATGCAGAA
Organism: Eurosta solidaginis; assembly: GCF_040869045.1. Taxonomy (NCBI): domain Eukaryota; kingdom Metazoa; phylum Arthropoda; class Insecta; order Diptera; family Tephritidae; genus Eurosta; species Eurosta solidaginis. The sequence continues at coordinate 237,597,143 of NC_090321.1, forward strand.
GCATGGACCATGACAACATCAGATGAAGCGGCTCTGGGAGTGTTCGAAAGAAAACTTCTTCGATGGCGAGTACCGAAGAAGATTTAATGATTAGCTGTACGAGCTTTACGCAGACATCAACATAGTCCAGCGAATTAAAACGCAGCGATACGCTGGCTCAGCAATGTTGTGCGAATGAAAGATGATGGACCGGCTAAGAAAGTGTTTTTATCTGAACCCACCTATGTAAGCAGAGGAAGATGGCGGCCCCAACTCCGCTAGAAGGACCAGTTGGAAAACGATTTAAACTCTCTTGGTATGACCAACTGGCGTCACTTGGCAGAGCGGAGAAGTGACTGGCGCACTTTGTTGGACGGCCATAAACATTTAAAGGGTTAAGCGCCAATTGAGTAAGAAAGTAAGTACGTTCACATCATTCGGACTGCCTTGTCACTTTACCACAAAATGGTTAATCAGAGTGCACAAAATATTTTGTGTGATAAGTATTTTCAGGTTCACGCATACAGTTTTTTCGTTTATGAATACAATACAAAACTGGGATTAAAGAAGTCGTCCGTTTGGCATACTCTTCACGATTTTACCTGGGCTTTAGCTCCTCTCCACTTTGCTCTGATAACTTTGTAGCTTACCAGTGTGTGTGTAGATTTAACCATGGAAACTCCTGCTAACAATGCGTTTCGATGGAAATTGGCATGTTTTATCACTCCAACGGATGTAAAGAAAATTTCCCATTAATTTATTGTGAACTTTGCGTTTCGAGAACCATTCATATGAAATTCTTTTTGCTTTAATTTTGACAGTCGCTTCCGTTGAATTTCGCTCCATATGTAGATATCAATAAGTGACCATAACTAGAATCTCAAACAAGCCAACTTTTCTGAAAACGCGTATTTCCGAAATCTAATTCAAAAATCATCGAGCTTAATCAGCTCAATTTGTTTGAAATAAGAGCCACTCTAATATAATATACATGTGCACCTATGTATGTGTTTATCCATATGTGTCGTATAAAAACCTACTCCACTTTAACACGATGTACAAATATTTGTTTGTATTCATTGCATAAGGCAGAAGTAATATTTTTCTGCTGGTAATGACGAATATTTTGCCATTATGCCATAAACACGCGGGGCTGGCTTTTGATCTAATCTTCTTACCACCTCATTGATGACCTTATTATTTCTTCTTGGTATTCATTGTTTTTATTCGTTTCGATAACATGGTCATAATGATGTTTGTGTAAGTAACTTGGGTTGATGTTAACAAACATAGAAAAAAGAAATTGCAGGAAATGGCACTAAAATACGATAAACTACACACAGAGAAAAACCGTCTTGGAAAAATAAATACGTTGCTATTCATTTTAAGTTTGCTTTATTCAAATATGAGAAACTCCAAGTTTGAATACAAACACACAATAAATAAAAAAAAAAATACATATTTATTCAGCTTAAATAGTATGAATTTTAAAATGAAACTTTGAATTTAATACAAAATATTTATCAACCAAACAATTATGTACAAATCTCATATCAACATGTTATATTCAATATAACATAATGTCACACTTTATATATTTAACCATTCAAAAAATTCATTATAAAATACTGACAAACTAAACTTATGGTGAGCCAAATTTGTTGGTTTCATTTTGAGTTTGCCATCTCCTTTTGACAATCCCTATTCCAGAGAAATGAAAAAAAATAAAATCAGCTGATGAGGTGAGCCTATATGGTTGGCCATGAACGAAATGAAGTGAAAACAGATGTTAACATACGATCAGTGTTGCCCATTCAGTTCTTTTATACTTAAGTTATTGAGCTGATTTTTATTTAGTTTCATATGTGATAATACGTTATTGTACATATTTAAAGTCAAGTAGGTTCTTAAAGTTAGTTACAGGTTTTTGACATAATTTCGTTTGAAGTATATGTTCTTAAAGTTAGTTACAGATTTTTGACATAATTTCGTTTGAAATATTTTTTAAAAACCGTAACTGACTTTAAGTATCTACTAAATTTCTACTACGAATACGCTCCTTTGTTTTGTGTTTCAAAAGATATTTTGCAAAAAAATTTATTTTTTTATGAAATTTTTGCGATAAATACTGGTAATTTTGAAAAAATATGCCCTAACTGCAATATACATACATGAATTTGAAAAACTAAAATGGGGCAAATCAAGTTTAAAAGTTTACTTTTTTCTAAACATGTACATTTTCCTATATTCAAGTTGCGTAGATCGGAAAAATTACTGTTTATTTTATGCAAAGTTCATTTTATAATTCAAATTCAAATTCAAATTCCAAAAATGTATGAACACATTATGAATATTTTTCCACAATTTGTTTAATATTTAAACTCTCTTTAACTCAATATCTAAATAGGGGCATATTAATAGTCAAAATTAAGTAGGTAGTTAAATTTATAAAATAAAAATAAATGTAAGGCGCGATAACCTCCGTTGAGATCTAAGGCCGAGCCTCTCTTCCAATTTGCGTCGTGCTCCTATTGATTTTCTCTACAAATCGGCCGGACGGGAACTACATGTTTTATGCCGACTCCGAACGGCATTTGCAAGGCAAATGAGTTTTCACTGAGAGTTTTTCATGGCAGAAATACACCCGGAGCGCTTGCCAAACACTGCCGAGGGGCGACCCCGCTTAGAAAAATTTTCTTCTAATTGAAAAACCGTATTTCTAAAATTTTGATGTTGCTTTGCCCGGGGTGTGAACCCAGGGCATACGGTGTGGTAGGCGGAGCACGCTACCATCACACCACCGTGGCCGCTTGAGTAGCTAAATTTAGTTGCAGCTTTTTCGACAGTTATCCCGTTGAAACCTACCCAAACTGAAAAACCAAATCAAAAACCAGGACATATGTTGTAAAAAACTCCGTCCTCTTGTCACATACTAGAAGCTTTCTAGGACTTAAGCCACTTGCTGCTTATAGCTATGACAGCTGTATCACACCTAATAGCTGGAGTCTTAGCCTGGAAAGCGCACGCAATGGCATGATAATGTCCTCCTCCTATCTACACTTTCTACATCTACTATCACCGACCAAGCCTAATTTGAAGGTATATGACGCCAGAATGCAGTGTCCAGCCAGAATACCCGTTATGAGTCTACAGTTCACTCTTTTTAATGATAGAAGTAACTTTGTTAGCCTAAGGTTCTAAGACCTACATATAATCTTCGACATTTTACAGCCCAGCTCTAGCATCGATGCCTTTCCCGCTTGATCTTAATATCACCCAATCTAATTGGTACGTCTACGGCGCAAGCTTAAAGCGGTGCGCCTTTTTTTAGTTAGTTTATCTGCTTTTTAATTCCTATCTATTCCCATATGCCCTGGGACCCAATACATATGTTTGCTTCTCCCTGGCCGGATTCTTTCCAGAGACCGCTTACACTGTAACGCACTTTTAGATGCTGTGCTATGCGAGATTATTGCCTTAGTTGTTGCTTGGCTGTCAATATAAAAAGTAACACAGCTTCAATTTAAGCTATTCTGTTCCAGTGTTTCTACTGCTTTGGTTGCGGCTAATACTTCCTCTTGTAAAATGCTACAGTGATCTGGCAGTTTGGAGGATCTGTTTAATTTGGGATCAGCACAGTATACGGCAGACCTTACTCCTTCTACCACTTTTGAACCATCTGTGTACACATGTGTTGCCTAGTCCGCCATTTGAGCACCCTTGCGTCATCCATTCACCTCTATTGTGCCCTTCAGATCTCCCTCGAAGCACAGATAAGGAAGCAAGTAGTCTGTTCATCCTGTAATTGATTACGCTATACTATTATGACCGTATGGTTGGTACTCAAGCTGCCCCGAAGCACTGAGCCTGGTGGCAGCTGTTAACCCTATGTACTTTGCTATCAGTTCTATATGTGGGATGTGCAGAATGGCTTACAGTACAGCCGTCGGTGTTGTTTTTAGTGGTCTCGTAATGCTAAGCATTGACAGCCTTTGACTAGAGTTTTACTTGACTTTGATTTAACTTTAACTTAACCTTACCCTGACCTTGACTTGGCTTTGACTTGACTTTGGCTTGTCTTTGACTCGGCTTAGACTGTACGACTTAACTTTGACTTGACTTTGCCTTGACTTTGATTTCTCTTTGGCTTGACTTTGTCTCGACCTTGACTGGACTCTGCCTTGACTTGGCTTTGAACTGAGTTTAGCAAATTAAAGTTAGCTATACGTACCCCAAAGCCTACATGCCAATTAGCTTAGAATCATTTCTGTGCAAAGCTTATCGGATTTTGTATTTTATTTGTATATATGAAGCTGGGCAATATCAACACAATAAGCGTAAGCAAAAGCAAATCAAAAGACACTGCATAAGGTTGTCATAAATATAAAAAGGCTTAGAAAACATGGTATCTACCTCATATAAAATGTTAGTACAAAAGATATAGTCAGAATGATGAGAGTATTGATTACTTGGCTCACTTGGTAACCCGAAGCATGTAACAAATGATTTTATAGTACAAATAAGCAACACATGGACTTTGACTTGGTCATAATTCGTTGCCATTAACAAGGATTACTGTTGACATACACACCAAATACAATAAACCAATCATACTCAACTGAACACATGCATACATACATAAGCAGTTTACCTTATTGCATGAAGCCATAAGTGATACCCACCATAAATGTTGAAAGCTCAGCTGCGTTGATAAGTTGGATAATAATAGCAGATTCTCGACACTCGTCTTTACTAACTAAGCTACAAACATAAAAGATTGAATAAAAGTATTTTACTTAAAAAGATCTTATTTGGTATGCTTACCATACATATAAGATAAGCAAACATGCATTCATATATACAAAGAACCAAATGATTCAGATGTTCTTTATGCAATAACTATTAATGTGTGTATAGGTGAATTTCTGGTTATGTAGTAATCATAGTGGAATTGCTGATAATATCCGATTTATCTTAATGTGGGCTGCTGGTGTAATGTAAAACAAACAAAAGTGTAAACAAATTTAGATGGCATGAAAAGATATACGAAAGAGAACAAAAACAAATATGGCTGTACTTAGTAAAAGATTTAACACGCAAAACAGTTAACAAATGTCAAGAAACTATTGTGCAAATATGTGAAGAAATCAATTTGCCTGTTTGCTTGCTGGGCCGTTATGTGAAAGCAGAGAGGAAGTAAGTGTTCTAACAATAATTATATTTGTATATATCTAAGTAGGGTTGGTACCAAAAAAATAGAAAAGTCACAAACATTTTTAAAGCCATATTTTAAAAATCGCTTCTGTCCGATACAAAAATTCAACACTATTATTATTTTGTGAGAAAATGGCGCCGAACGTGGGGCACAAATCTACCGCCTCGAGGTTAAGGGTTTCATGCTCCACCGACTGAGCTAGCCGGGTAAACGAGCATGTCGTCTATTGGCCCTAAACAAAAAGCTCCATAAATATAATAGCGCCCAACGAGGGGCGCGAGCTCAAGACATTGATACTAGAAGTCTTATGCTGTGCCAGTAGAAAGCCAAGTAAATGTATTTTCAACAAAATAATGTAAATGGTGTTCAACGTAGGGCATGAAGCCACCCTAATGTGATTAAGAATTTTAGCCCCACCGACAGGCCTGGCCGAATCAGCGAGCATATTTTCTAGCTTTGCTCCTGAACACAAACATACTGAAAAATGGTGAAAAGGTGGGGCACAACCCTACGATCTGAATAGACTGTTACTAGTCTCTTGCTCTGCCGGTAAAGTGGGCGACGCACTCTCGTTCCCCAATTGCCACCAACTCAATTCGTTCCTAGCTCAACCATGTGGCTTCCATCTGTAAGGTAGACATTTTTGAAAAAGTGGGTGTCGTCGTCATACCGATGTGGATATTGTTCATTAGATATATACATAGATTTTACCTAGAGCCCACGATTTCTCTAATTGGTATGAGAAGAAATTTCTCAGAATAAATATCTTCTCGCTAGATTCTCGAGTCACGAGATACTCCGAGGACTCGCGAGATTGCCAGTATTATATAGAATTTACGAGTTATTCTCGAATACAATCGAGAGTTTCGAGAAGAAGTCGTATGCTCTACAGAGGGTGATACAAAACAAAAAGAAATCGCAAGTACTACTAATAAAAAGAACAAAATCTTCAGCAAGAATTACCTCGTTTTTTAATCCAGGGTTTACGCGGAATATAGCTATCTGATCATTTGCAACCAGATGGTATATTCGACTTTTGGACACCAGACGACTTAGGATAGTAACATTGCTTTTGCCACAGTAAACATTACGTTGATAAAAACAAGACAGGAGGAATAATGGAATATAAAGAAGAAAGACTTCTATTACACAGTCGGGTAGCGTTAAAAATATTGCAGAACTCAATGGGCAACCCCAACCCAACAGTCTGCAAAAACGGTTGCTTGGGACCGTTAGATACAGGAAGCAAGTAGAAAGCAGTTCGCTAACAGAAACTTTTACTGTAGCAACCCATCATATTTCAACCAATTTCAGGAAGATGGGGTCACGGGAAATTTTTGGCGGTGTCATGACCACGTGGTCCGAATCATGTAGACTAGCTAACGGAGCGTCTTTTGTTTAACCTGGTGTACAAGCTTCATGAATTTTGACCACCCTCTATTAGAAGAGTACCGCTGGGTCTGTCTGACAGAGTTTATTCCCTTGGCAGTATGCTTGACAGCAAGCTATCATGGAAGATTAATGTGGCGGGGAGGATAGAAAGTATCCGGTTGCCCTGTACTGCTGTCGAGGAGCAATTAGCAAATGCTAGGAGTCATCTCAAGTGAGCATTGAAGCTTCTTCTACGGTCAAATGGTTAGAAGTAGTGAAAAACCGCACCCTCCGTACTACACTTATACTAGTACTAAATTCAATGCGGAATCTGTACCCGGTTAACGTGAATGAATTACTGACACTATAGCCTTCTGGCTTCGTCTTCACACCAGGCAGGACAAAGTACAAAACAGAAATTTCGTTAGGAATTGCTTGAACTCCCTTGCGGTGGCATCTAACTACTTTCTGACAAAAAATATTCGGGTGCCAGTGCATATGGATATGGGAACTGTCAGTCTAATATATTGTAACGAATTCACTTGCAAATCCTTTTATTTGCAATCCTCTGCTAACTTTGAATCACTAAACTGTTGAATAAATAACTCCAATATTTAATGATGGAAAAATGGCCTTTATTAAGTACTTCACAATAACACTTATACTTTGCTAATCGCTGGCTTAATAACCAAACTGATTGATAACTCTACTATTGGCCGCCAGATCGCGTGCTTAATCAAACTGATTGATAGCTCAACTCAAACTGAATTACTTCTTACTCGCCTGCCCCGCTTTTATAGTTTACGCTGCATACTTCTAGCCTCTTCGATTTCCAGAACTTACTAGCATTGTCCATGAGCTCTCAAACTTCTCAGCTATATGCATGTGTTTGCGCATTGACTCTCCGCTGCTCGTATTCGTACATGGTACATATGTGTAGACGCAATTATTTATTCGTTTATGTAGATACATAAAGATTGAATTATTGATGTGAATGTTTGTAGTTTACAGTCTCTCGCGCGCACATAGGCGTATAAGTAAATGCATCTGTGTTTGACATCTCTCTATGTGTATACTTGATTTGATTATTAACGTAAATACTGCTTGGCATGGCCTTAGCATCGCCTTAGTGATGGGATAAGTTAGTGATGCTAATATCCGTGACACTGCCCTCAATCTCCCGATCGAACTGCCGCTAGCATCTCCAAATGTACCAGTCTTCTAACCCGTGGTTTCCCAGTGGTTTGTATGCGGTAGATGGTATCACTGATCTTCTTCACAACTTTGTACGGGCCTTCCCAACTGCACCGAAATTTGGCTGGAACACCTTGCCGCCGGTGAGGGTTGTTTAAGAGTACCAAATCTCCCGCCAAGAAACCTTCCGAATTAAAGTTCTTGTCATGCCAGTGTTTCATCTTACTACTCATTACCCTGGGCCATTCCTTCACACTTTGTTGCTCGGCCAATGAAGGACTACTTCGCAGAGCTTGCGCTGGACGGATTTGCTTTGCATAATCAGTATCGTTCCGACGCTTCACAACAGTAGTGTGCCTTGGCTTGAAACCACCCTTGCATATTTTCTTCGTTTTAGTACGTCCGTTAGGGCTTTTCAATGCCAGTGTTTCTTTCAGAGGTACCTTCGGGTTTGATTTGTTTGGCCCATTTGTTCCATCAACCTTTACCTTTGAATTTCGTGGCCTTCGTGTAGTCTTCTCCACCAGTACCCGATTACTGCTGAACCCTTTTTCCAAACTAAAGTTAAGTGGCACATCTTGGTTCTCATAACGCATCACCCTTCTCTGCATATCGATATTGGTGTCATGGTCAACCAAGAAATCCACTCCCAATATAAATTCATCAACAATCTCCGCCACAACAAATTTGTGTAGAACCATGACCTTCCCAATCAATACTTCACATATCACTTCTCCCTGAACTTGGTTATACTCGCCAGTGACCGTACGCAACCTTGCTCCAGGTAACGGTTTTACTCTCCTGTTGACCAAGTCAGATCGGATCAAGGAATGAGATGCGCCCGTATCTACAGTCAGTATTCGTTCGTTGCCATCAACATTCCCTCTGACGGTAAGACTGCTCGATTTTCTACCAATTTGCGACACAGATATCACAGGGCATTCAATAGCTGGATCTAGCTCTCGATCTCTACCTCGCTCTTCCTCATCTCCTCCAGCTTTGCGTTTATGGCCACCCACATTGTTGGAACTATTAGGACCAAGATCGCAATGACGTGCAATGTGACCTGGGTTGCCGCACTTGAAACATTTAATAACTCCGGCATTCTTCTGTTGATATCCCTTCAGTGCTTCCAAAATTGTGTCTACCCACTCTGGCCTTTCTACTTCCACACGGCGTGCTTTGAAAACTGGCTTACACAGAAGCGACGCTGTTTCCTGAATCAGAGCATGCGATACCGTTTCAGCAAATGTTAGTTTTGGATTCGCATATGTAGCCCGCTTTGTTTCGGCGTCCCGTATGCCATTTATAAAACTCTGGACTTTTACCTTTTCAGTATATTCCACGGGTGCGTCCGCATTTGCTAAATGTGCCAATCTTTCAATGTCCGAAGCAAACTCCTGCAAAGTCTCGTTAGCTTTTTGGTAGCGGTTTTGCAATTCTATTTGAAATATCTGTTTCCTGTGTTCGCTTCCGTATCGCCGTTCTACAGCAGCCATCAATGCGTCATAACTGTTCCTTTCGTACTCTGGAATAGTCTGTAAGATTTCGGCAGCTGGTCCTTTCAATGCTACGAAGAGTGCGGCAACTTTATCTTCCACATTCCAGTTGTTCACTGCTGCGGTCTTCTCAAACTGTAGCTTAAGGACCTGGAAAGGAACAGAACCGTCAAAGGATGGTGTTTTTACCTTTGGATTACTCGCTGAAACTGCTGGACGATTTAATTGTAACTGCTGAATCCGATCTTTCAAAGCATCCATCTCAACTTCCATTTTATATTGTCGTTCACTAAAACCCTCAAACTGCGATGATATGCAATTCTCTTGCGCTTTCAACTGTTGAGCCAACTGAGATATCATATATGTCTTCTGTTCTTCCAGTTGCGATGCCATATATGTCTTCTGTTCTTCCAGTTGAGATGACATTTGCGACGACATTTCTGAAATACGCGTTTCTTGTGCTTCCATTTGTGATGACATATACGTTTTCTGTTCTTCCAATTGTGATGACATGTTGGTAGATATTTGTGATGAAATTTCGGACATTTGTGCCGATATTGCAACCAATATCATGTTCAGGTCTGTGTTCGCCATTGTCTGCGGTGTTTCATTTTTCTCTTCAATTTTTGTTGTTGTCTCGTCTCATCAGGATAAAAAACATACTCGTCCACATCAATTCCTTCTGCTTCCATTGCCTCTCGTAGCCGTGCCTGAAGTTCGAGTTTAACGCCGCTTGTATTCAATCCACGGGCTTCCAACTCCTTCTTTAGTTGCTGGATCTTCAATTCACTGAACTTTGCCATGTCCTTGTTGTCCTCTGGAATTTATTCAACAATTCCTCTTCTGACACCAATTGTAACGAATTCACTTGCAAATCCTTTTATTTGCAATCCTCTGCTAAGTTCGAATCACTAAACTGTTGAATAAATAACTCCAATATTGAATGATGGAAAAATGGCCTTTATTAAGTACTTCACAATAACACTTATACTTTGCTACTCGCTGGCTTCTTACTTCTTACTCGCCTGCCCCGTTTTTGTTGTTTACGCTGCCTACTTCTAGGCTCTTCGATTTCCAGAACTTACTAGCATTGTCCATGAGCTCTCAAACTTCTCAGCTATATGCATGTGTTTGCGCATTGACTCTCCGCTGCTCGTATTCGTACATGGTACATATGTGTAGACGCAATTATTTATTCGTTTATGTAGATACATAAAGATTGAATTATTGATGTGAATGTTTGTAGTTTACAGTCTCTCGTGCGCACATAGGCGTATAAGTAAATGCATCTGTGTTTGGCATCTCTCTGGGCTGCCTTATATATGTGTATACTTACTTGATTTGATTATTAACGTAAATACTGCTTGGCATGGCCTTAGCATCACCTTAGTGATGGGATAAGTTAGTGATGCTAATATCCGTGACAATATCATAGCAAGGATGTTTGTGATTGCTTAATCTATCTTGCGGATATTCGTGGCAACTGTCAGTACATACAGTATGAATTAATATTGTATCGAATTTTACGTAGATTCTTGATTATTTCGCACCTTCTGTTATAGTTCAAATTTCTGCACCGTCGAATATATAACTCAATTATTCAGTATAGCAAAATATTCTTTATTTGCGCTACTTTGGTAGTAGTAATTCATAATTAGATTACTCACGTACTTCACTGATAGCGTTTTGAAATCAAACTGATTTACCACCTCTTGAACTGCGCTGCTTTTATACTCACAGTTCCTCTCGTTCAACTTTTCTCTCAGGATCTAGACTTTTCGCGAACAGCTGTAAAGAGTGGTTTGTTAGTTTTTTTTTTTCGTTTAAAATAAAAATAAATGTAAGGCGCCATAACCACTGAAGATAGTTTAGGCCGAGCTTCTCTTCCAGTTTTCGTCATGCTCCTTTTAGTGATGAGTTTCCCCTAACAGCTTTTCATGGAAGAGATACACTCGGATTGCTTGCACTGCCGAGGGGCGACTCTGCTTAGAAAAATATTCTTCTAATTGAAAAAACTTGTTTCTAAAATTTTGATGTCGCTTTTTTCGCGGCGTGAACCCAGGATCTTCGCAATCGTTTTCTCGCTTATGTACCTCTTATTGGCTTTGGCTATATGCATGTATATCTGTTGTTTATGTACGGCCATATGCGCACTATATTGCCGTATACATGTATGTGAAATATTCTCCTCGCTTCGAGCTGCTGGTTTTGTGTGTGTATATGGCTTACTGTTGTTGTGTAGAATTTATTTACTAGCAGCACATTGACACATTTAAAGTGGTATCATTCGCCACAATATATTGGATAGCCCCAAGAACTGCATGGAGGATGACGAGGCGGAATCATGCAGTCACATTATGCTCACGTGTTCAACCTTTTCGAGGATGAGAAGTGTTTGAATTCCAAGATCAAAGTGTGTCTTATTCGCACTTTTATAGTTCGTTGGCACGCAGCCATTCACGAGATACTTAGAAGCCAGATTTAGTAGCACAACGGATGTGGTAACACCATGAATCAATAGAAAAGTGTTGAGCTGTTCTTTACTGGACAGCTGCCACTCAGCTTACCCCTTTTTTTAAATATTCGAAACTTTTAGTGAAACTCCTTTTATTCATTGAAAAAATTCGTGTGTTCACGTTTTTTAGTTGCTGGCTGTACTTCAGTACACAATTACAGTTAAAATACAATTACAACATGCTAACGAGTTTACTGCAAAGTACAAAGTTACACAGTATGTTAGATTGTTTGCATTATTTCCGGAAATTGTGTGTATTTTATTTCGAATTCGCAAGTTTTTTCCGCAGCTTTAAGGCTAAACATGACCCAGATTATTTGTTATTTTGGATTTTTTTCTGAATGTTAAGGCACTGCAATAATTTCGTGTGCTATTTGCTGGTATTGAAGTAATGAAGAAATTAACAGCAAAACAACAAATGCCTAGACGTTGACAAATTATTGACAATTCCAATTTGTATGCGTGACAGTAGCAAAGCGGAAAATGAATGCGAAAACGCTTTTTTCTTCTGAATGTGAAAGGAATTTCCGTAATTAAATTCTATGAAGAACTATGTGGATATGTTTTGTTTCAATGAAGATAAATATTTTAAGTTTTTCCTCACAAGAAATTTCGATTTAGGGATGAAAGTTTGTGTGGTTACTTTCAAGGTATAAGAAGGCAGTAAAATAAGAATCTTTAACCTAAGCATCAAGAAATGATTCGGCCGACGTGGATGTGGACTAAATTAATGAAAAACTACTAAATGTAAGTGACGAATTCCCATGGCATGGTACGCTTGGCGACTTGAAAGCAGGGTGGACAAGCAAAGGTTGTTTGGTCCTATATCCGGAAAATTAAGCCTCACAAGAGCTGGATTTCGCTTGACTTCGCCGATGCTCATATGCAGTATCAGACATCTGATGAATACGATGGGGAAAGTCACGCTGCCTCGAAAGAGAACCACATTTCCCTTCGGACCACGCTGCGTACGGGCGCAGCAATACGCGCCATATTGGAGCGTTAACGTGAGGCGAGGAAGGAACAGAGACGCCTATATAAAAGGAAAAATGTGAGGCAAAACAGCGTCAGTGCGAGGAGATTTAGATGCTGTCTGATAGAAAAATTACCGAAATTTTCAAGTCAGTGGTAGGTTCCAGCAGGAGCGATAATGGCGATCTGATAATGGACATACAGAATATGTTTAAAATGTATAGGGAACATTTCTGCTCATTGCTAGCTAGCGAGGGAGAAGACGAACTCGATACCCCAATCACCGATGATGAAAACACGTTCCCGCACCCAACTATGACGAAGTGGAATGGCAATACTCCGGCTAAAAAATCACAACGCGCCAGGTACTGACGGAATACACGCCGAGCTGTTCAGAACATAACTTCCCTCTGCCCAATCCACAAGGCAAGCTTTCCACAAGTCGCGCCCATAACCGCGGAATCAGTCTGCTTAATATCGCATATAAGGTGCTATATAGCTAATGTATGTTAGAATGAACCCCACAGTGTGGCTTTTGACCTGGTAAATTTATTTTCAACTTAGAGAAGTTGCTGCCATCCAAGAAAGAATCGGCGCATTCGCAACCTTACTCGCTGATGACGGATATATAAATTCAAAACTGTGAAGGATTTCATCTATTTGAGAACCAGCATTAACAGAAAAATTAATGTCAGCGTAGAAATCAAACGGAGAATAACTATTGGCAACAAGTGCTACTCTGGACTGTTTCGGTTATTGAATAGTTAAGCCCTCTCTCGACGAACAAAAGTAACGCCCTACAAGGCGCTCCTCATACCTTTACTGATGTATGGCTCGGAATCGTGCACGGTGTTGAGAGAAGATGAACAGGCTCCGGAAGATTTGTGGTCCTGCCCGTGATTCCGATGGATAGTTTAGAAGGAAATATCATAATGAGCTGTATGAGATGTATGGTTAGGACGTATTATGCGAATAAAAAAATTTTTGAGTCGGTACCACAGTTTGGAAGCAAAGGAAGGAAGAGACGTCCACTGAATTGAGAAAGGCAGGTGGATGAAGATTTGGCCTCCCTTGGTCCTCATAATTGGAGATAGTTCTTGCAAAAGAGATAGCTAGCGTGACTTGTTACTAAATGTTCTAAATTGCTTAGGCGTTTAAGTGCCAATTAATGATGGTGGTGATGAAATCCTCACGACTGCTCAATGAGAGCAACTGCCGCCCTGACAATAAAGCCGACCTCTTTTTTCATTTACTACAAAGTTAAAACGCCACTCAAAGTAAATGAGAAAGCACGGGGAAGAGCGACAGGAAGTAAGGAAATTGAAAATCAAGGGAAGATCATTTAAAACAAGTAAAAGTGTCTAAGTTCGGGTGTAACCGAACATTATATACTCAGCGTGAGCTTCAGTTGCACATTTCATTTCAGATAAATTACTTTAATACATAACACGTGGCACCGCCCGTTTAAAAAAAAAGTCTCCCCATTTCCTCTTACAATAAAACCTGATAAGTGAAATATCATTGATTCAAAACTATTTTTTGCTAAGTTATAACTTAAAATTCCAGTCTACGACCCTTTTAAACTTGTTTTATATCTAAGTTGCCGTGGTCTTTAACTGATCCCGTCCATTTTTACTAGAAATATTAACCGATTCCGTTCAGTTTCAATACCAATCTATTCTGGGCCCAGATAAGTTTGTGTACCAAATTTGGTGAAGACATCTCAATATTTACTCAAGTTATCGTTGTTAGCGGATAGACGGACGGACGAACGGACATGGCTCAATCAAATTTTTTTCGACACTGATGATTTTTTATATGGAAGTCTATATCTATTTCGATTCCTTTATACCTGTACAATGAACCGTTACCCAATCAAAGTTAATACACTCTATGTGCAAAGCACACTGAGTATAAAAAGAAAGCAGAAAGAAGACGGAAACGTAATAAGAAAAGAAAAATGATGAGGAAGAAAAGGGAGGAAGCAGGGAAACTGAAAGAGAGAAATAATAAAAAAAAGGGTAAACTTAAAGGGAAGAGCAGAAACAAAGAAGGCGAAAGAAAAAAAACTAAAATGGTGCAATAGAACATGAGAAGATATTAAAAGCGAAAAAGGGAATGGGAACAAATAAGACTCCAGGCAGTTTATTTTAAATTTAACTGCATGCCAAATCATTCACCAGATTAAAATTTTATCACCTCATTGCTTGCTGTGGAGCAAGTTGCGAAGAGGAAGGTGTGTATAGAGAGGTGGAATAAGTAAAAAATTGAAGAAAGTGTAAAAAGTGGATATAAAACTGGAATGGAAAAGTAGAATTTAATCTTTAAATTATTTTGAAATATGCTTGCTTAATTAATTGGCGCTAACAGTTTAAAATGTTATGACAGTCCCACCTGGTACTTCCAGCGGACTGGGGCGCCCTCTTCCTCTGCTTCCGTAGGCGAGCTCTAATAAAAATAGCTTCTTAGCCGACGTCTTATCTTTCATTCGAATAAAATGGCCTAGTCAGAGTATCTGCTGTGCTTTAGTTCGCTCGACTATGTTGGTGTCTGCGTAAATCTCGAACGAATCATTAAATCTTCACGGTACTTACTATCGCCAATGCATATATGCCGGAAATCTTTCAAAAAACTCTTCGCTCTAATACTCCGAGAGCCGCCTTATCTTATGTTGTTACGGTCGATGCTTCTGCACCAACCATATAGCAGGACGGGTATGATAAGTGCATTGTAGAGCATGTTTTCGTTTGCGAAGAGAGGACTTTAATTTTCACTTGGCTACTTAGTCCTAAGTAGTATTCATTTGCAAGGGTGATTCTTCGATAGATTTCGGAGCTAATGTTGTTGTTTGTGTTAATATTGATTCCCAAATAAACGTGGACTTTACTGACTCGTTACTTGATGACGACAGATACTTCGCTTTGACCTCATTTGCCATTTAAAACAATTTTCCGCTTCTTTTTCCAGTTTAGAGTAAGCAGAACTTGCGTCGCTGGTGTTCTGGATGATGATACCATCAGCATACGCCAGTAATTGCATGCTTTTATAAAATATTTTTTCTAGAGCGGTTAAATTCTGCAGCTATAATAATTTTTTTCCAGTATCAAATTAAAGAAATCATACGATAGAGGGTCAATGTCTGAAACTTCGTTTATTTTCGAACGGCTCGAATAGGTCATTCCCAATTCTGACTGAGCTGGTGGTGTCAATCAATGTCATTATTCGTAGATGTAGAAGTTTAGCGGCGAAACCAAATTCAGACATAGCGACAAATAGGCGACTCTTTCCATGCTGTCGAAACCGGCTTCAAAATCGACGAGGAGGTGATGATAGTCAATTCTTTTATCGCGGATTTTTTCAAAGATTTGGCGTATAGAAAATTCTGGTCAATGATAGATAAACCAGATGTGCAGCCGTACTGATAAACTTCAACCAGCCGATTCACAGTGGGCTTCAGTCTTTGGAACAACACGCTTGACAGAACCTTCTATGTGATATTTAGAGGGCTAATTCCACAACACTTGGCGGAGTTTACGGGATCTCCCTTAGTTTGGACTGGGAAAAAACCTAATAGATTCTAAACGTCAGTCATGTACTCGTGTGACCATAGTTTGCAAAGAAACTGATGCATGCGTCTTACGAACTCCTCGGCGCCAAATGTGATTTGTTCCGCAGGAAATCCATTAGCACCCGGGGCCTTGTTGTTTTTTAATTTGGTTATTGCTATTCTGGCTTCATCACAATCGTGTGGAGAACATTTATTTCATCATCATCGATTGCGGAATCGGTTTCACCACTACTGAGTGGTACATCAGTGACCCAAATTAACAGAGCTCTAGCAGAGCAGAAAAATATTGCCTACATAATATAAGTACTCTCTGTACATCGGTAATAAGGCCTTCTCCTTGCTACAGGAGTGGACTTAAAACCTTCCGTCTTTCTCCGAAGTTTTTGCCCGCAAACTGCCATTATTCCAGGTTGTATGCAGCTCAAGCTGCTCGCACTCACATACTTCTACCTCTGCCTTTTCTTATTTAAAGGGCGCTTTGATTTCCTTTTCAATTAGCGGTAGCGCTCACATAATATTCTTGTAGCGCTCGTTTTTAATCTGGCCCTGTAAGCAGCGTCTTTTCTTTCGTTCGCAACGGGGCATTCTTCATCGTACTAGTTCCGTGGTCGCCGGTAATCAATTTTCTCCTTAGTGGCGACACCAAGTGCTTTAGAGATAAAACCCACTGCTCTTTTATTCCTTTTGGATAACTTGTGTTCTCAAAGAGTAGGCGTAAAGTCGAGTCACGTAAACATTGGCAGTTGCAAAAAGTTCTTCTTAAGTCCTTCAAAGTCCATGCATACGGAGTATGACAACAGTGTTTGAATAGTTAGGGTTGTGGTGAGATCACCTACACAAATGTCCGTTAAAGCCAATAAACCCTGAGTAAAAATTATTTTATCTGCTCATCGCCACTCTTGGTGAATTGCCAATCATTTGTGGTATTGGGTGACAGATTACCAATGCTGACAATGGACGAATATGTGAAAGTACACATATTCCGTATATCTGCGCCCATTACTTCGGCAACGTGGGGATTTTACTACCTGATGATTATGCCATATCAGTTTATATATCGCAAACGAGTGTATGCGACACTACTTGTGTCAAGTATAACCCGAAACTCACCCACCCAAATTGCAACAATCACGACAATCATGATAAATTCATTCAGTGTAAAAAAATCTGTGAAAAATGCGTATTCGAACAAGGAATTTAAAATAATTAAACGTTGTTGTGAAGCGAAAACAAAAAGGGGGAAGAAAATAATTAATTGGAAAATTTGCACTGCTGCCAAGCACTTGACTTCAACCAGAGCTGGACGAGTACTGCGTTACTAGGTGACAATTGCGCGCGATGTCACATAGTTGCGTTGGCAACACTGAGGCTATAATCCAGTGATGCAAAAGTTGTTGCTATTATTATTATTGCTCCAGCTACATATTTGAGTTTGAGTTGCTTCTTTTTGGCGTGAAGGTGTGGAAATGCGGTGAAATCAGTTCGAGGAAATATGGAGTTACTCGCATTTTTTATGCTTCAACGCATGAAATTAATTAAATTATTCGAGATTTTCATATTTTGTGCTTTCTCTTTCGTCGCATTTATTTTTATTAGATCGTTACTTGCTGCTTGCTTTCTTGTTTGTTTGTATGTATGGATGTGTATGAAAGCGACAATATGGCTGTAATTAATTCGATTGCAAGTTAAGCTTAATAAGCCAGAGATAAGAGAAGCAGTATTGTTTATGTATTTAGGTATGTATAAAAACATAAAAAGTAAATGTAACGCGCGATAACCTCCGAAGATACTTGAGGTCGAACTTCTCTTCCAATTTGCGTCGTACTCCTTTTAATTTTTCCGACAAATTGGCGGGACGGGACCGACTTGTTTTCCGACTCCGAATGGCATCTGCAAGGCAGATGAGTTTTCACTGAGAGCTTTTCATGGCAGAAATGCAATCGCAGTGCTTGCCAAAAACTGTTGAGGGGTGACCCCGCTTAGAAAAGTTTTCTTCTTGTTTCTAAAAGGTTTTTTGGCGTGGTAACCGGAGCATGCTACCATCACACCGCAGCGGCCGCTGCAATAACTTTATAAAGCGCTGAACAAGATTATTAAGAAAACTCATATATTAGTTCATATATTTAAAAAAATTATTGTTAGAGAGTGAGGAAATGCATTAAGATTTTACTTACTTGCTTATTGCAATGAGCAGGAAATGAGAAGTTATGGACTGCAGCAGACTGAGGTAATAATTCACCAGTCTAACGGGTGTCGAGTGTCTCATGAAAGTGAATGACGACTAATTTATGTGGATTAGAGGAACTGCCAAGGGAAGAGTTCGTTCACCGCTTGAGTGGGTTGTAGCGCTGAACGAGATTCTATTGAAGCTCAATAAAAATGGAGAGAAGTTAGTCACATATGCAGACGACGTCGTAATTGCTGTATCAGTTCTGTTCAGTTTAAGGTGAAATACTAGAACGAGCTCCTCGAAGGCTTTACTGTTTACTAACAAGAACACAATACAACAGTTTCGTCTGCCGTCTCTAAATGTTACTACCCTCTCTGTCTACGAAAGACAAATATCTGGGCGTGTAAATAGACAGAAAGCTCAGCTGGAAATCGAATGTCGAACGTAGGGTCAAAAAGGCTTACATATCCTTCTATTCTTGTAAGGTAATTGTCAGCAGAAGCTGAAGTCTATATACAGGTGCACTAAGGTCTTGTCCAACTGACGCACTAAATGTGCTCTTGAACCAACTACCTCTGAACCAGCAAGACTTCGGGAGTCTCAGGAGGCTTCCAGGTGTGGCTCCATCATCTGATTATCATATGCCCTCACTAACTTTTTTCAGTGTAATACAAGTCACTGACTTTATAATGAAGCTTAATCGATAACTTTTCGGTATCAAATCAATAACTTTTTGATTACAAATCGATGATTTTTCGATAACAAATTCATAACTTTTGATAACACAAATTGGTAACACGCCTATAAGAAATCGATAGCTTTTCAACAGCAAATCGCTAGATTTTTGATAACCTCCTTTGGTAAGTAACTTTTCGAATATAAATCGATGACTTGTCGATGATGTAAATAAAACTTTTTGATAGAAAATCGCTAAATTGTTGATAACTTTTAGTAACATTTCGACAACTTTTCGATAATTATATGATGAATTTTCGATAACAGACCGATAACTCCTTGGAAAAAAACTAGTAACTGATTTGATAACCAGCTCTGTTAGAATAAAAATGGCAACGAGACGACTCCCAAACGCACGACTTCTTTGACAATGAGAAAATGATCCTAGCAGCAAATCTAAACCAAGATGGTACAAAAATAAATTACCATACCTTTCCTAATGATAGGATTATGGGCGGGAAAAAACTCACATTAGCATCATCGCACCCCGCTTTGGTTGATTTCTTCATAATAAGCCTTTATTAATCAGTTACGTTTTGACAATGACAGCCAGTTCTGACCAATATATCAAGCGACGGAGCTGATTCCCGGTCCCTTGTTATCAATCACCATATGACTTTATTTAGAATTGACTTTACGTGACTCTGAATTGTTTTTGAAACGACTTTGACTGGACTACGACTTAACTTTGATTCAACTTCGAGTTGATTTTGACTTAGCTTTGACTTGACTTCGACTCGAATCGAATTTCACTTGACTGTTACTTGAATTTGACTTGACTTCGACTCGAATTGACTTTGACTTAAATTTTATTTGAATTTGACTTGTCTTTGAAACGACTTAGGCCTAACCTAGACTTGACTTTGAATTGGCCTTGACTTGACTTTAACTTGACAATGAGTTGAATTTGCCTTGATTTTCATTTGACTTTAGCTGGGCTTTGACTTCACGTTAAGTTGACTTTTCCTTAGATTTGATTTGACTCTTGACTGGAATTCGATTTGACCTTATCTTGACGATGAGTTGACTTTGACTTGACTGAGACTAAGCCTAGACTAGACTTTGAATTGGCCTTCACTCGACCTTGCCTTAGTTTTCATTTGACTATTGACTAGATTTTGACTTCATGTGAGTTGACTTTTGTTTGGATTTCTGTTGCCTCTTGACTAGACTTTGACTTGATATTGACTCGACTTGGATTTGACTTTGACTTGCCCCTACTTAATTTTGCCTCGACTTTTACATGAATTTGAAACGGACTTGACTAAACTTCGACTCGAATCGACTTTGAATTGACTTCGACTTGATTTTGACTTAATTTTGACTTGACATTGACTTGGCTTTGAATTAAATTTGAATTGACTTGTGGCCGCCGTGGTGTGATGGTAGCGTGCTCCGGCTTCCACACCGAAAAGCCTGTTCACGCCCCGTGCAAAGCAACATCAAAGTTTTAGAAACAAGCGTTTTCAATTAGAAGAAAATTTTTCTAAGCGGGGTCGCCCCTCGGCAGTGTTTGGCAAGCACTCCGACTGTATTTCTGCCATGAAAAGCTCTCGGTGAAAACTCACCTGCATTGTAGATGCCGTTCGGAGTCGGCATAAAACAAGTAGGTCCCGTCCTGCCAATTTGTAGGAAAAATTAAAAGGAGTACGATGCAAATTGGAAGAGAAGCTCGGCCTAAATTATCTTACGAGGTTATCGCGCCTTACAATTATTTCTATTTTTAAAACTCGACTTAGACTGGACTTTGAATTCCTTGTCTCGAATTTGACTTGACTTTGACTTACCATTAATTTGACGATGAGTTGATTTTGCCTTGATTTTCATTTGACTCTTGACTAGACACTGACTTGGTTTTCAATTCACTTTGCATGACTTTGAGATGATTTTAACTGAAGGTGCTTTGCTGCATTGGGGCAGGTACATATTTTCATTTTAAAAGTGTAGTAACCTTTGTCGATGTAATATCCACTATTCTAAGGATTTGCTCTAGATGGTGTTCCATGCCCTTTAGTAAGTTTTGGGTTGGGATTGGAAAGTAACTTTACAATTTTTTTAAGTTATTTTTTCTTGATAAAGTCTCTCCGTTCTGCCCCAAAAATTTACAGGAAAAATTAAGTAGACGTAACAAGTTTCAACGACACGGTTGTCATCCACCGTCCACAAAAATTAAGATAAACGTTGGAGGCCAATCGGGTCGGGAAATATTTTCATTCATCAAAAATAAATAATGCCACAGATAACGCATAAATTTTGTCCGAAACGATGAAGCTATAGTGGTGTAAGAATTCTTTGCAAACAGCGAACGTGGCGTATACGAAACTCTTATTTTCACTATCTACATAAATTAGACATTTTTCCCACAAATCCAGTTTAACTAACTTTTGCATTATGAAAGCCTTTAATGATATCTAAATCCTTATAGAATAATATGCCATCGACTTGTAGTTACTAAACTAAGAAATAACAAAAAATTAAGTACCCTGATCTCAAGGAGTTATCCACTCAAAAATTAAAGCTTTTAAATTCAACAGAGCAGATAAAAAATAGATTAATGTGTTTATGAAAACACAAAATATTTATATGTGTAAATGTAATACATATATGAGTTCAGATAAATAAATGTTTAACTTTAGTAAATATTTACTTTTGTAAAAACCACACATTACACAGCAATGCCTGTGTGACAACAAAAATCAGGCACCATTTCTCAAAAAATTTACATTCAACATAAAATGAAATGTATTTTAAATGACTTGGCAACATACAGAATCCATAGACAAGATCCGACATCACGACTAAAAGCCAGCAACAACACCTTAGTCCAAAAACTCTTTAAAATGGAAATTATCACAAAAGCGGAGAAAAACTAACTTAGCACAACACGGCATTGCCCCCTAGAATCTAAGGTCTCCCTAAGATACATAAGGAAGGAACACCACTGAAACCAATTTGTTCTGCTGTCGGAACACCTGTGTATGGATTATGCAAATATATTGCAGAAATATTGAAAAACACAACGGCGGCTTCAGTATATAACATAAAAAAACATTAGACTTCAAAGAACGAGTAAACGACACAAACATATTTGACAATGAAAAGTTAATTTCCTTTGACGTGGTTTCATTATTTCCCAGTATACCGATATAACTAGCACTTGACGTAATACAAGAAAAATGGACAACGATAAAAGAATTTACGAAGATACCCAAACAAATATTTATGGAAATTGTTCAATTTTGTATTAAAGATAACAGATATTTTAAGTTTAATGACAATGTATATACGCAGTTAAAAGGACTGCCAATGGGATCACCTACCTCCCCAGTGATAGCGGATATAGTCACGAAAAAATTATTGGAAAAAACGATGGATAAATTGGAGCACAAACCAAGATTACTTACGAAGTATGTTGATGATTTATTTGCTATCGTAGAAGAAAATGAGGTTGAAAATGTACTTAACACATTGAACTCTTTCGACAAAAATATAAAATTTACAATAGAATTCGAAAAGGACGGAAAATTGGCTTATTTAGATGCAATAGGAAATATATTAAACAATAAATTAAATTTAAAGTGGTATAGAAAACCAACATCATCGGGGAGAATTATTAATCCAAAATCAATGATATTAAATACAGCAATGGGCTGTATAAAGCGGATGTTACCGACTTCGGACCAAATTTACCACAATGAAATCAAGAAAGAAATATTTTCAACTTTAAAGAACAATGATTTTCCAACACACACAATTAAAAAATTATTAAGTAGAGTAAACCAGGCTATTAGTCAACAAAAACTACAAATTCAGTCATTTGCCTCACGTACGTACCTCAATTCTCGAGCGTCTTGCAAAATCGGATTGTTACAATAAGGAAAAAATAAAAATTGCCCATAGGCCGACTAATACTTTAAAATATTTTTTTAATAATACAAAGTCAAAAATACCACAAAATGAAAAAAGCAATGTTGTGTACCAAATTCCGTGTAAAGGAAGTGACAGAGAGCCGTGCAAGAGTGTCTATGTAGGTACAACAAAATTTAAATTAAAATCCAGACTTTCACAACATAAATCGGATTTCAAATATTGTCATACAACTGATAACCCAAAAACAGCACTAATGGCCCACTGTTCATCTAGTGGGCATTCGCCTAATTTCGATGACGCGCAAATTCTCCAATAAGAACAAAATTACAATAAGAGATTTACATTGGAGATGTTACATATAGTGAACACACCGTCGGATATACGACTGAACTTTAAGAGTGATAGCTCCGACTGCGCGAATATATATAAGCACTTATTAACTAATAAACAGTCCGCGTCACACAGGGCAGACGTGAAAATTAATGTATGTGAAAAATAATGTATTTTAATTACTATTTTTAATTAATTAATTTTTTATTATTTTCTTATGTTTGAAGTTCGTTAATTTGTGTTTTATTTATGTTTTTATCAAGAGTTACCCTGAAGACGGTTACCGTGGAGTAACCGAAATATATTGGTTAGAAGAAAAACACTTGTGTTTTATTTTTTTACGAAAATTGACCTAAACCCGCCTAACAACAAAGCTTAGTAATATAAAGGTCGCCAAATACATTTATTTAAAAATAAAATAAATAAATGTAAGGCGCGATAACCTCCGAAAAGGTTTTAGGCCCAGCTTCTCTTCCGACTTGCAACGTGCGTTTTTTAGTTTTTCCTAGAAATTAACGGGACGGGACATACTTGGTTAATGCCGACTCCGAAAGCCATCTGCAAGGAAGATGCATTTTAACTGAGAAGCTTTTCATGGCAGAATATATATGCTTACTAAACAGTGCCGAGGGGCGACTACGCTTAGAAAAGTTTTCTTCTAATTGACAAAATTTTTATCTAAAATTTTGATGATGCTTTGCCCGGGGTGTGAACCCAGCATCAGCGGCGTGGTAGGCGGAGCACCCTACCATCACACCACGGCGGCCATCTACATTTAATTACAATTCTTATAAATAGCCGTCTATTTTTCTCTTAAACCACGGAATTAAGACGTCCACATTGTACACGCAAACTGTTGATTCAGGTGCTGTGATATTTATGAATTTCACTAGCATAAATTGAATGGCATTATTATTATTTGTGTTGTTGTTAATGTTTGCGTTTTGGTGCCGCGGTTATTATTATCGGCGAGACGATTGTGGCTTCACTAGACTTCTTGCTGTAGATTAATAGTTAAATATTGTTTATCTGTTGTTGTTTATTTATTTATGTTTTGTGCACAAGTAGCATAATTAAGTAATTTACAAAAACTGAAATGCATTAATGAGAATTATTTGCTAGTTTGGCGGCCTTTCTATTTCATAAGTTTTTATTTGCCGGCTTGATATCTGATTATTTGGATAATAAACCTCAGATGTTTTAAATTTTTACCAATATATTTCGGTTATGCACGATAACCGTCCTCAAGGTGAATTATAAACAAACAGAACACAAAATAACATATAATTTACATCAAACAACAATTAACAATTATTAACAAAACTTCTTAAACATTTAAAACATACATTTTTGACACGCCTTTCCCTTTCTACGTGGAGTTGTTAACTACTTTTGTTTGTTATTAGATGCTATAGGAGGCGTGGTGTTTGCTACATCGGTTTTGAAGTTAATTCTTGTGTTAGTTGGTGTGTTTAGTTTATGTCGGCGGCCACCGTGGTGTGATGGTAGCGTGCTCCGCCTACCACACCGTATGCCCTGGCTTCACACCCCGGGAAAAGCAACTTCAAAATTTTAGAAATAAGGTTTTTCAATTAGAAGAAAATTTTTCTAAGCGGGGTCGCCCCTCGGCAGTGTTTGGCAAGCGCTCCGGGTGTATTTCTGCCATGAAAAGCTCTCACTGAAAACTCATCTGCCTTGCAGATGCCGCTCGGAGTCGGCATAAAACATGTAGGGCCCGTCCGGCCAATTTGTATGGAAAAGCAAGAGGAGCATGACGCAAATTGGAAGAGAAGCTCGGCCTAAAATATCTTCGGAGGTTATCGCGCCTTACATTTATTTATTTTTTTATTATAGATGTCAGATATTGATAGGCGCTCAGATAATTTAGGTACATAAGTTACCGACTTGAATATTTTCGGGTTTTCCTCCCTACGTTGACTTTTTGGTGATTTTTATCATTTTAAAAGAGTTTTTATAATTTTAGCAGGAAAATCATTGGGTGTTAACAATATATTTATTTCATTTTCTATGTCATTATGGTAAGTTTCAGCTGTAATATTCATCATTCATCTTATACAGCCCATTGCCGTATTTATGATCATATTTTTGGGATGTTTAGAGTAATAATTTATAATTCTACCCGATGCTATAGACTTCTTATACCACATTAAGTTCAGTTGATTTCCTCGTCGTATTACTATTGAATCTAGATAGGGTAATTTTCCGTATTCCTCGAGTTCCGTAGTGAATTTAAAATTTTTGTCAAAGGAATTTAATGTGTCAAGTATGCTTTGTACCTCGTTTTCTTTGATTATTGCAAAAAGAACGTCCACGTATTTAGTTAATAATCTTGGGTTTCATGTTGATTTGTTCATCGCATTGTCCAACAGTTCTTCCATTATACTATATGCAATTATTGGGGAGTTTGGTGATCAAGTCGGTAACTTATGTATCTAAATTATCTGAGCGCCTACCAACATCTGGCATGTATAATAAAGAAGATATTAAAATAGCACACAAACCTATGAGACCTTTAAAAAGTATGTTTAACCAAACTAAATCGAAAATACCGCAAATGGAAAAAAGCAACATTATTTACCAAATCTCGTGTAACGGAAACGACAAAGAATTATGCAGCAAAGTATATGTTGGAACAACTTAATCTAAATTAAAGACTCGATTAGCACAACATAAATCACCTTTTAAATATTGTAATGATATAAATATAAATAACCAAAAAACCGCACTTACGATCCATTATGCAACGAGAAAGCACTACCCGAATTTCGATAAAACAAAAGTACTTCAACAAGAACAACAATATGGAAAGAGATTCACACTGGAAAAGCTATATATACTAACACACCAACTAACACAACATTTAACTACAAAACAGATGTAGCAAACACCGCGTTCCCCTATAGGCATCTAATAAAAAAAAAAATAGTTAACAACTCCACGTGGCGTGTCAAAAATGTATGTTTCTAATTGTTAAGTAGTTTTGTTAATAATTGTTAATTTGTTGTTTGATGTAAATTATACGTTATTTTGTGTTCTATTTGTTTATAGTTCACCCTGAGGATGGTTAACGTGCACAACCGAAATATATTGGTAAAAATTTAAAACATCTGTGTTTTATTTTCCAAATAATCAGACCTCAAGCCGGCAAATAAAAACTTATGAAATAGAAAAGTCGCCAAACTAATATTTGCAAAAACGGAAGGCACGCCGTGAGCATACACCAACAACAAATACTTCAAAGCGGGATACGCAGAAATAAGGAACAACTCTGTAAACACAATAGCAGTGATAAATAAATATTAAATTACATCAAAAAACTTAGTGAAAATTAGATATAGTATTAAGTTTCTTTTGAAATGCAGAAAGTCAAAACTTATTCCAAAATTTATAACAGATTCGACTAAATGTAATAAATTATTTTAATTTGACCATGATACGCACATAGATAAATACAGAAGTTTAGATAGATATAAATATTTCTTCTACACGAAAATATTAAGCTTACTTATTCAACAAAAACAAAACATAGTAAAAAGACAACAACAGCAGGTGGAAAATATAAGAACAAAACTGAAGAAGCAAATGAGCGATGATGACTTCGAAGAATTTATGATTAGAGAAGATAATGTTGCCAACAAACTAACGAGGAAACTGAAAAATAAACAAAAAGCAAAACACGATAAACTCCGAAATAAACGAAATGACATCTTGGTTAACACCAACAACAATATCGATGAGTGGTTTGTAAACATATCAGAAATAGAATTTCCAGCTGATATAAAAGCTCCGTTATCGAAGGGTTCAATGTTCGCGATCCCAATAGAAAATAAGAGCTTTCCATTATGCAAATACAAAGCTACCGGTGAGAATTTAATACAAACACACAAAACCAAAGAGCAACAAGAGGAAGTGCGAACAAAATTGATAAAAGATCACACAACAACAACACGGCAAAGTGCAATAGATCGTGCAATACTCAACACAGTGGGACGGACAAGTACATTTCTACGTAAAAATGACAAGATTAGTATTTTAACATCTGACAAGGGAAATAAAACAGTAGCAATGGAACTCAATGACTATAACAATAAAATGGATGAAATATTAAATGAACTGACGATGTATAGAATTCAGAGACAAGATCTCACTTCAAAATTACAAAATAAAAACAATAGTCTTGTAGATAAACTTTTCAAAATGGAATTAATTTCGAAGGCAGATAGAAATAAACTTACGACTACAACGGCACTACCGCCATGGATATATGGCGTACCGAAAATCCACAAGGAACGAACACCATTAAGACCGATATGCTCGGCCACGGGATCACCAGCACACGCACTCTGCAAATACGTTGCAGATATTTTGAAAAACGTCACCACCAATTCAATACATAATATAAAAAACGCACAAGACTTTAAAGAAAAGAACAATAACTCTTATATTTATGACGATGAAAAGATGATATCCTTTGACGCAGTTTCACTCTTCCCTAGTATACCGACACATCTAGCACTTGACATAATAAGAAATAAGTGGACACCCATAGAAATATATACGAAAATACCTAAGAAAATATTCATAGAAATATTAAAGTTCTGCATTAAAGATAATCGGTATTTTAAATATAATGAAACAATATATACACAACTAAAAGGATTACCGATGGGATTACAAACTCCCCAATATGTGCAGATATTGTAGTGGAAGAACTGTTGGACAATGCGATGAACAAATCAGCACGAAAACCAAGATTATTAACTAAATACGTGGACGTTCTTTTTGCAATAATCAAAGAAAACGAGGTACAAAGCATACTTGATGCACTAAATTCCTTTGACAAAAATATTAAATTCACTACGGAACTCGAGGATGACAGAAAATTAACTGAAGTTAATGTGGTATAAGAAGTCTATAGCATCGGGTAGAATTATAAATTATTATTCTAAACATCCCAAAAATATGATCATAAATACGGCAGTGGGCTGTATAAGATTAATGATGAATATTACAGATAACACTTACCATAAAAACATAGAAAGTGAATAAAGATAATTTTCCTGCTAAAATTATAAAAACTCTTTTAAAAAGATATAAATCACCAAATAGTCAACGTAGAGAGGAAAACCCAAAAATATTTAAGTCGGTAACTTATGTACCTAAATTATCTTAGCGCCTATCAACATCTGACATGTATAATGAAGAAGATATTAAAATAGCACATAAACCTATGAGCACTTTAAAAAGTATGTTTAACCAAACTAAATCGAAAATTCCGCAAATGGAAAAAGGCAACATTACAAAGCTACATATACCAAAACACCAACTAACACAAGAATTAACTACAAAACAGATGTAGCAAACACCGCGCTCCCCTATAGGCAGATAATAACAAACAAAAATAGTTAACAACTCCACGTAGAAGGGGAAAGGCGTGTCAAAAATGTATGTTTCTAATTTTTAAGAAGTTTTTTAATAATTGTTAATTATTTTTTGATGTAAATTATATGTTATTTTGTGTTCTGTTTGTTTATAGTTCACCCTGAGGACGGTTATCGTGCATAACCGAAATATATTGGTAAAAATTTAAAACATCTGTGTTTTATTTTCCAAATAATCAGACTTCAACCCGGCAAATAAAAACTTATGAGAATTATTTACATGAATATACTTTGAGGGATATGAAGAGTTCTTGTGTGAAATATTAAAGAAAATTTCAGTAATGTCCTCATTCTTATTATTTTTAATAACAGTCACAGTTTAGCAAGTGAAATATATAAATAAAGTAGCGGACCCGTGGTCTATCTGCATACATTTTAATTAGCCTTTTCCATATAACTCTTCTATCCCCCTTCTTAACTTTTTCTTAACCTTTTACTCACGCCTCCCTCCATCTTTTTCGTTTTATTTATCTCTATCTTCTTCTCACTCTATCCCTTTCTCAGTCTCAGTCTCCGTCTTCTTTCCGTTTTTCTCTTCTCTCTAGTTGTTCCCATTCTTCTTCATTCCTTATTGCTAGTCCCAGAGGGTGATATGTATTTTGTTCCAGTCCCATTCCCACACCCAGTCCCTCTCCGAGTTTCAGTCCCAGTCCTAGCCTTAATCCAATTCCCAGCCCGCCTCTGGTTTACTTTCCGGGAAAAACGATCCTAAATTTTAATATAGGCTAATTTATATACCAAGTTTCAGGCAAATCGAATAGGGCGTATATAAATAGGTATGTGGGTATTATTAGTTCATGTCTATATTTGGGCTTCGCATGCATATTTATCAGTTTTGCCAGGTTGATGCGGCTAAATCGAATATCAAAATGAAAATTACTTTAAAGCTCTCGGCAACAGCTTTCAATTGAAATCCATATTACACACACATTGTAGGGGTATCCGGTTCCACGTTTTGGCCTATATCTCGAGACCCTAGTTACCCAGCGGCATAAAAATTACTCTGTACTAATCCACACATCAACGGCTTCAATTTGATACCCATAATGTAAAAACACATCCTAGTGTTAACCTGGTTCACGTTTTGGTCTATATCTCGAGACCCTAGTCACCAATAGGTATGAAGCCTACGCTGTACTAAAGCAGTCATCAACAGCTTCAATTTGATACCCATAATATAAAAAGACATCCTAGTGTTACCCTGATCCATGTTTTGGCCTATATTTCGAGACCCTACTCACACATAGGTATGAAAATTACCCTTTACTAAAGCGCTCATCAACAGCTTTCATTTGTTATCCATATTGTATAAACATTTTCTAGGTGTCTCCGGGTCCACGTTTTGGCCTCAATCTCGAGACCATAGTTACCATAGGTATTAAATCTACCCTGTACTAAAGCACTCACCAATATATTTCATTTGTCATCCATATTCTATAAACACATTCTAGGGGTATCCCCGTCCACGTTTCTGCCTATATCTCGAGACCCTAGTCACCCACGGGTACGAAAGATAATACCTGTATCAAAGTACTCATAAACTCCGTTTGATACCCATATTGTACAAACATATCCCGGGATTTCCCAGGTCCACGTTTTGATCTCAAGACTCTTGTCAAAACGGAATAAAAAGTATCCTATGCCTGTCTCCTGGTTCTGGGCTACCCCGCCACAAATTTTCAGCCAAATCTGTTCATCCGCTCTTAAGTTATAAATAGTGTAACTAACACCACTCTATTTTATATATATACATCACATTAGATACTTCAAAAATAACAGTATGTCTCCACTATTTAATGGATGTTATTATACATATAAACCTTCCTCTTCAATCACTGTATCTACAAAAAAAATCGCATCAAAATCCGTTGCGTAGTTTTAAACGTTTAAGCATTCAAAAGGACATAGGAAAAGAAAAGGCGACTTTGTTTTATACTATGTAGTAATGATATTCAATCCTGATATCAACACGGCCTAGGACTGAGAGGGCTCTGGCTATCACAATTTCATTATTAAAGAGATATTGTAAAGTAA